>NW_026652292.1:68102247-68271070 GCF_009828535.3 Hylobates moloch | reverse complement strand
AGAAGAGAAGAGAAGAGAAGAGAAGAGAAGAGAAGAGAAAAGAAAAACATTAAGTTTCTTCCAATAATCCCCTGCACGGAGCTCTAGGACAGCAGAAGCCCCTGGCACAGTAGGATTTTCTCTCTAATGTGCTTTCTTTATCCCCCATGGAGCTTTGCTCCCTGCCATCTCTGTCTCTAAAATGCCCCCCAGTGGCCTTTATTTTACATCTAAGTGATGGTATTACAATAGAAATTGACCTGAAGAGGAAAAAACTTGGACTCAGTTTCCTCCCACGGACAGAGCCTCCAAAACTGACCCTTCCCAATTCTTTTGCCAAGCCCCCAGGAGAGGCTGTCCATCGCCCTTTGAAAGGCAGCATGCGGCCGCACCATTCACTTCACTTAGACGCTTTCTGTTTCCTGGGATTTTAAGCAGCTGTGACTTAAAAACACTCATAGGTGACAGCAGCATATTGCCCAAGTCCCCAGCTAAACACAATCTGCTACAGAATGTGGCCACACTGGGAGCACCTCTCCCCAGGCCCCAGGCTATTCCAGAAGGGTGAGTGGCGATATTGCTACCACCCTATCATTGCAACAAGTAGAAACTGAAATTAAGGACTAATGGCTTTGGGGCAAATTACAAATGCAGAAGTCAGAGGCACTGTTTCCCAGAGAGGCCCACTCTTCCCTCCGAAGTACAGAAAAATACAGTAAATACTAACCAGCTGCCATCTCATTGAATACCCACAGCCACACCATAAGGGAGATGGTAACACTCCCATTTTACTGATGAGGACACTGCATCGGTCAGGGACCAGCCAGAAAACACTACCACTCCAACAGAGGAAATTTAATAAAGGGGATGGGTCGGCCGGGCGCGGTGGCTCACGCTTGTAATCCCAGCACTTTGGGAGGCCGAGGCGGGCGGATCACGAGGTCAGGAGACCGAGACCACGGTGAAACCCCGTCTCTACTAAAAATACAAAAAATTAGCTGGGTGCGGTGGCGGGCGCCTGTAGTCCCAGCTACTCGGAGAGGCTGAGGCAGGAGAATGGCGTGAACCCGGGAGGCGGAGCTTGCAGTGAGCCGAGACTGCGCCACTGCACTCCAGGCTGGGCGACAGAGCGAGACTCTGTCTCAAAAAAAATAAAAAATAAAAATAAAAATAAAAAAATAAAGGGGATGGGTCATATCAGAGATGGAAAAATCCAGAATCCAAACAGGGGACAATGAAGTGACCCAGAGATGAGAAACAGTGAGAGGCCACTGCAACTCAAGGGCTGAGAATAAAAGGAAGAGCCGTGGGCAGGCCCTGGGGAGCTGTTTCCACCAAGGAAGGAGCCAGTCAGTGGGAGCAGGGAAAACAGAGGAGATGCAGCCACAGTCGAAGACGTCACCACTGCCCCTGAGATGCCACTGAGGCAGGAGGGGTAATGGGGATACTGTGCTTCTCCCCTCTCCCCATCCTCTTTCTCTACCAGGCTTCCAACTGCCTGACCCTACAGGAAGCCAGGGGCAGGGGAGCCTGGAAAATGTGGTGCCTGACATGCAGACTGGGACTGAGAAGGGCAAGGAATAAATGTGAGAAAAGAGGCCAAAGGCTGGCCCATTGCTCGTGGTCCCACAACTACGGTGTGGCAGGGCCAGGTGGTGAACAAAGTGCACCTGAGTCCACCAACCTGCTGCATGGAGGAAGCCACCAGGGAGATGAGAGGCAGACAAAGCAGCAGATGGCAGGAATAAACAGGAGGAGATGTTACCGTCATGCCTCCCTAACCAGAGAATCATACAAACCACCAAGGGTGGCACTTGGGTGTGGACTCCGGTTCCCTGACTCACTTGCATCACTTAGTAGGGATGTGCAGGATCGTAAATTTCTCCAAGGCTGTTTCCCCGTCCACTCATTCAACACTTACTCAACACTGAACAGGTGGAGAGGCAATGTGAAAAATAATGCTTCAGGGGGTAAGAGAAACTAATCTTCATCCCTTCTCTCCTCTATGTTCCTAACCCACCAGGAAAAGACAAGAAGGTAGAGGTGAGAGGTTCTGCATAGGCAAGAAGAGGGCAGGAGAGTGAGCAACCCACACAGCCCAAAGTCCATGCAGCAGACCCGCCCCTGGTCCATATGTTCCAGTCAGTCTTTATTTAGTCTCTCCAATCAGATAAATCCATCCTTCCTCCTATGGTGAGGAGCAAGTAAGGACCTCAAGAGAGGAAAAGATACATTCCTACAAAAACCTTCCCATCCTGGAGGCTGAAGAGGTGAATGCCTTAAGGATATACATGGAAGGATGTATGTAAAACCCCATGCACACAGCAGATGGCCCACGAATGCCACATATCATTAGCACATTCAGGGACCAAGTGTTAATGTGTAATCTTTTTTCTTTTTTTTGAGATAGGGTCTGTATTAGTCCGTTTTCACACGCTGATTAAGATACACCCAAGACTGGGAAGAAAAAGAGGCTTAATTGGACTTACAGTTTCACATGGCTGGGGAGGCCTCAGAATCATGGCGGGAGGCAAAAGGCACTTCTTACATGGCGACGGCAAGAGAAAAATGAGAAAGAAACAAAAGCAGAAACCCCTGATAAATCCATCAGATCTCATGAGACTTATTCACTATCACGAGAATAGCATGGGAAAGACTGGCCCCATGATTCAATTACCTCCCCCTGGTTCCCTTCCATACCCACAACACATGGTAATTCTGGGAGCCACAATTCAAGTTGACATCTGGGTGGGGACACAGCCAAACCAAATCAGGGTCTCACTCCATGATGGCTGGAGTACAATGGCATGATCACAGCTCACTGCAGCCTCAACCTCCCAGGCTCAAGTGATCCTCCCACCTCGGCCTCCCGAGTAGCTGGGGCTACAGGCATGTGCCACCATGCCAGGCTAATTTTTGTATTTTTTTGTAGAGAGGGGGTGTTACTATGTTGCCCAGGCTGGTCTCTAACTCCTGGGCTCAAGTGATCCACCCACCTAGGCCTCCCATAGTGGCTGGGAGCCACCATGCCCAGCCTTCCAATGTGCAAGCTCAACTCACACTTAGTATGTCCCGCACCCGGTCCATAAGGGATCTCACAGACTTCAGTGCAAATTCTGGCTTCTTTCTACACCGCCTATGTGGTTTGGGAAAATTACTTAACCTCTGTGATCCTTAGTTCCCTCACCAGATATGGAACTAATATCTACCTCACTCAGGTGCTTAGTCCAAGTTCCCTAGAAAACAGCAAGAAACAAAAGCTTATGTGCAACTGGAAATCATCAAATAATGTTCTTCAAAGGGCACCATCAATAAAGTGAAAAGACAATCCACTGAATGAAAGAAATGTGTGGCAAATCACTTATCCGATAAGGGAATTGTATCTAGAGTATATAGAGAATCCAAGAATTCAGTAATAAACGGATATTATTAAAAATTGAGCAAAGGATCTGAACAGACATTTCACCATACGCAAATGGCCAAGAAGTACACGAAAAGATGCTCGACATCATCAGCTATGAGGGAAATACAAATCAAAATCACAGTGAGATGCCACTCCACACCCACTAGGATGGCCGTAATCAAAAAGAGACAACCTATAATCAAGCAACCAGTGCTGATTTTAAGAAAACCAAAAGCGTAGAGTCTAAGATACCAACTGAATTGAAAATTATGTAATACTTATGGCCCTTTGACAGATGAGACGTTAAGGTCCTTACTTGCTCCTCACCATACGAGGAAGAGGATGGACTTATCTCACTGCAGAGATGTAAATCAAGACTGACTGGACTGGACATGTGGAAAAACTAAAACCATCATACACTACGAGTGGAAATGTAAAATGGTGCAGCTGCTTTGGAAAACAGTCTAGTAATTGCTAAAATGGTTGAATATAGAGTCACCATCTGATATTCAATAACTCTACTTGTAGGCACATAGCAAAAGAAATGAAAATATATGTTCACATAAAAGGTGAGTTTTGCAAATGTTCACACATCATAATTGATTATGAGTAAAAAGCAGAAACAATTCACATGTCTAACAACTGATGAGTGGACAAATAAAATGTGGCATAACCATACAACGGAATATTATTTGGCAATAAAAACTGAAGTATTGCCACATGCTGTGTAACATGGATGAACTTTACTTTCCCGTCATACTTCCACATAAAATTAGAAACAATAAGAATAAAAACCAATACTTTCTGAGCACTTCTATATGCCAGTCCTTTTGCATGCATTCATTTGTTTAATCCCTGGAGATCATGATAATGTTCCCATTTCTCATATGACTAAGATATAGAGATATAAGAAATATTCTCAAGGTTCTACAGCAAGTAAGTGGAAGAACTATGTTCAAATGCATGTGACCTGACTCAGGGTCCCTCTATAACTCTATATTGCTTCTAGGTGTAGGTTATACTCAAAAGAAAAAGTCACAATTGTTTAATGGAACAGACCACAGTGGGTTCCTCCCCAGTACTCTGGAGTCCCATGGCATGCTGCTCTATTCCTAGAAGCTGTGTACGCTCTTGGCTTCCAGGAACATGCAGGCTGACCTCCAAGCTGGTGACAGCCCATTTGGAAGGGGGCAGAAGCCACAATCTGGAATGTAGCAGGAAATTAGCACCTAGAGGCAAGCTGTCTTCAGGCCAGTTCGGGCTGAGGGGAGCTAAAATTCAATAAGCCAGGCTTCAAATTACATGTATCTGATCAATTCCCCAAGAAATGATTTCAGCTATAAAGCATACCTGTGAGAACAAACAGATTCAAAAACCTGGTAGAGTTTTCCAGATTCTGTTCAAGGATAAATTTCGAAGATTCCAACAAAGTACCTAACCTAAGTTAAAGTTGTCTGTACACCATTTCCTCTCCTGCTTTCATAACCCCACTCAAATCTTCCCTACTTCCCATTACTCTACTGGAACTGTTTGTCAGGATCGCAAGGACCTCCCCACAGCTGAGTCCAGTGGTCAGTTTTTATAGCCCTTGTCTTGACTTCTCACAGCATTCAACACTGCTGCTCATTCCCTCCCTTCTTGATATGTTCTTCACCTTACTCCTGGGACACCACATTCTTACTTTTTCTCCTACTTTATTGGTTGCTCCCTTTCAGTGCCCTTTTGTTGATTTTTTTTCTCCCTATTATCAGAGAAATTATCTTCTTCTCTTCTCTTCTCACATATTTAGTGTATTGCCAGTTTCCAATTTATTTCCTCTCTGCTCCAAAGCCACCCTTCATTGCCTGTTCTGCAATAATAGAACTGGACTCTGTAAGCATTTCTCCTGCACAGCTGATACAATGTTCAGTTTTGCCAACAGAGAGTGTTGGAGGAGGGGGCTTCCTTTCCTGGTTCTGGTGTGCTTCCATATGGTTCCTGCCACATGGCTACCATGTACATGTGAGGGACATCCAGCAGCACTTCATGCACCCTGGCAGGGAGCTTCCTGCTTCCCCAGTGGCTGTAGACCAACAAAGGCCCAGGGAACCCAGCAAACTCTGCTGTCCAGTGAGCCACTGCCATACCTTCTCCAGTGAAGCTCAGGTCCCAGCCTTGGGGAGGGACTTGTCTTCCAAATTTGTTCCTCAAGTGCTGTCCCTCAGCCCAAGAATATTCTTCAGAGTTCTCATTAGCCTTTTAGAATTAATCCTTGCTACTCAATAATTCTTTATATTACACTGACCTCATTCACAATACTGCGCAGCTTCTGTCTTCTGGACCCTGGCCAACACATTCCCTTAGTGATCTCACCAAGTCTCATAGCTTTAACTGCTTAGGACCCCCAGATCTCTCAGGACCCCTAAATCTCTCTCTCTTGAACACCAGACTCAATACAATTGCCCACTTGACATCTCCACTGGGGTATTAATAGAACAAACCTCTATGTCCAAAACAACACTCCAGATACTCCCAATACTTGCTCTATCCACAGCCGCCTCTATCACACTTGCTAACTTAATCCTTCCATTTGCTCATGTCAAAAACTTTGGGAGACATCACTGACTCTTTTCTCTCTTACCCTCACCTGAAATCCACCAGGAAATCCTCTTGAATCTATCTTCAAAATATCCGCCATTTCCCAATTCTCCTCTCACGACCTCCATTGCTACCACCCTAACCACTGTCATTTTTTGCCTGGATTCTTGCAAAAGCCTCAGTACTATCCTCAACACAACAGCCAGAGCAATCTTTTAAAATATATCATGCCACTCTTTTGCTCAAAATCCTTGCAGTAGTTCCCAAAATCCAAAACCAAATCCTTAAAATGCCCAACACCCCCTTACATTTGCTATTCCCAAACTGTGCACCAAGGCACTCCAAGGCAGCATTCACAGGGACTCTGCAGGGCACTTTCTATGATCTAGGTTATATAGCAATATCAGTCATATTACTACTATAAAATTGTTAGAACCCAACCACTTGTAAATCCAAATCATTAGTTATTTTTTTTGACGTAGGGGCATCGTAAAAAATTACTAAGACACTAAGGGCACTATAGGCCTAGAAAGTTGGGGAACCCCTACCCTACACAGTCATCTGTTGGATCTTATCTCCTGAAACTGCCCCTCTGTTTGCTCCACTCTCTGCCCCAGCCAACCCAGCCTCCCTGTGTTCCTCACCCCACCTGGTACACTCCTGCCTCAGGCTCTTTGCAATGACTAGTTCCTTGTCTTAAAATGTCCTTACCTCAGATGCCCTTGGCTGCCTTCTACACTTTCTTTCAGATGTGTTCAAATGTCACTTCCTCACATTAGATATTCCATCACTGCCTGTATTAGCGTGGGCTGCCATAACAAAACACCACGGAGTGGGTGGCTTAACGACACACATTTATTTTCTCTGTTCTGGAGGCTGAAAGTCCAAGATTGAGGCTCCGGCCAATTCCATCTCTGTGAGGGCTCTCTTCTCAGCTTGTGGATGGCAGCCTCCTTGCTGTGTCCTCACACAGCCTTTCCTCAGTGCGTGCGTGTGGGAAGAAAGTGAGAGGGAGAACTCTGGTGTCTCTCCTTATAAGAACACTAATCCTGTTGAATCAGTGCCCATCCTTATTAACTCATTCCATCTTAGTTACTTCCTTAAAGGCCCCATCTCCAAATATAGGCACATTAGAGTGAGGGCTTGAACCTATAAATTTGGGGGAGACACCCACATTCAGTTCATAACACTACCATTTTTGAAATTGCAATCTCATTCTCTCCAGCACTCCTTCACCCCTTACCTTGCTCTCTTCCCCCCCACAGTTCACCTTTCTCACATACTCTACAATGAATTCATATTATGACTCAATTGTTCATTATCTGTCACCCTCTCCCCCAACTAGAATAAAACTCAATGATTAAGGGTAGGAGCCACTGTCTACTTAGTTCATTATGTGTCCCAGGCATCTAGGTTAGTGCCTTGTACACAGTTGGTACTCAGATTAGCTGTTGAATGAATGAAGGAGAAAAACATCTTCCTGGCCCCTTTTCCCTTTTCATTCTCTTTGCACATCACCAGGGAAGGAAAAGAAACATACCTCAATAATTGATTAGTTTCAGGAGAGCTGGTAGTCTTCATTCCATTTAGAAACCAGATCTGATATTCAATAATTAATAATAAGCAGCCCAAATTTCTACCAGTGGATCAGTAGGTAAACACCAGATTAAAAGACTTCCAAGCAGTCCATGATTCTAGCATACTCATCTATGACTGCTGGATATGAGATGTGATTTGATTAAAGAAGACAGGCCAGGAGCGGTGTCTCACACCTGTAAATCCCAGCACTTTGGGAGGCTGAGGCAGGCAGATCACAAGGTCAAGAGATTGAGACCATCCTGGCCAAAGTGGTGAAACCCCATCTCTACTAAAAATACAAAAATTAGCTGGGTATGGTGGTGCACGCCTGTAGTCCCAGCTACTCGGGAGGCTGAGGCAAGAGAATCGCTTGAACCAGGGAGGCGGAGGTTGCAGTGAGCCGAGATCATGCCACTGCACTCCAGCCTGAGTGGCAGAGCGAGACTCTGTCTCAAAATAAAAAGACAACACGATAAATGAAGTGCATTTATTAGGATAATCAATAATTATCAGGTCCAGTTCTAAACGGAATGAAAACTACCAGCTCTCTTGAAACTAACTGTACCCTCGGCAAGTCTCTTAGTGTGTGGAACTGTTTCTTCATCTGAAAATTGGAAACAACAAGACATGCAAGGTACAGCATGAGGTAATGTGCTCAGGGTGCTCGCAACAGCTAGACTTGTATACTAGTTTCAGCTGCGAAGCTCTCTGGCTAGGTGACTTTGAACAACCAGTCCGACCTTCTGAGCCTCCCATTTTCTTTCCTGTAATAGTTGGATAAAATCACCTCATAATGGCAAGAATCAAGAAACTTCTCAAAAGTTAAACATAGAGGCCAGGCACAGTGGCTCACAGCTGTAATCCTAAGCACTTTGGGAGGCCAAGGCAGGTGGATCACTTGAGGTCAGGAGTTTGAAACCAGCCTGGCCAACATGGTGAAATCCCGTCTCTACTAAAAATACAAAAAAAGGCTGGTGGTGGACACCTGTATCCTAGTACTAGGGGGCTAAGGCGAGAATCGTTGAACTGGGAGGTAGAGTTACAACATGTCTGGCGAACAAAGCAAGACTCCATCTCAAAAAAACAGAAGTTAAACACAGAAATTACCATATGGTGGAACAATCCTGCTCCTAGATATATATCCAAAATCATTGAAAACAGATACACAAACACTTATACCTGAATGTTCACAGCGGCAATGCTCACAATAGCCAAAAGCTGGAAACAGCCCAAATGTCTATCAACAGATCAGTAGATAAACAAAATTGCAGTGGATACACATAATGGAATATTATTACGCCACAAAAAGAAATAAGTACCTATACATGATGCAATGGGGAGGAACATGGGAAACATTAAGCTAAGTGGAAGGAGCCAGACACAAAAGGTCATATAGTGATTCCATTTATACAAAATACCCAGAACAGGCCAGGTGCAATGGCTCACGCCTCTAATACCAGCACTTTGGGAAGACAAGGCAGGAGGATTGCTTGAGTCCAGGAGTTTCAGACCAGCCTGGGCAACAGAGCAAGACCCTGTCTCTACAAAAAACTTTAAAAAATATCTGGGTGTGGTAGCACGTGCCCGTAGTCTCAGCTACTCAAGAGGCCAAGGAGGGAGGATTGCTTGAGCCCAGGAAGTCAAGGCTGTAGTGACCCAGGTTCATGCCACTGCACTTCAGCCTGAGTAAGAAAGAGCAAGACTGTCTCAAAGAAATAATACCCAGAATTAATTCACAGAAACAAAATGCGGATTGGTAGTTGCAGGGGTTAGGGAGTGGGAATGGGGAGGAACTGCTTAAACAGCATTGGTTTTTCTTTTAGGGTGAGGAAAATGTTTGGGAACTAGACAGAGGTGGTGATTATGCACTACTGTAAATGTGCTAAATGCCACTGAACTACTCATCTACTTAACTTTTAATACTTAAAATTAGCCTTAAAATGGCTAATTTTGGCCAGGTGTGGTGGCTCACGCCTGTAATCCCAGCACTTTGGGCAGCCGAGGTGGGCAGATCACAAGGTCAGATCGAGACCATCCTGGATAACACAGTGAAACCCTGTCTCTACTAAAAATACAAAAAAAATTAGCCGGGCGTGGTGGCGGGCACCTGTAGTCCCAGCTACTCGGGAGGCTGAGGCAGGAGAATGGTGTGAACCTGGGAGGCGGAGCTTGCAGTGAGCCGAGATGGCACTACTGCACTCCAGCCTAGGCAACAGAGTGAGACTCCGTCTCGAAAAAAAAAAATGGCTAATTTTACGTGAATTTCACCTCACTAAAAAAAAGAAAGAAAATACGTAGTAAAGGCCTTTAAAAACAGCAACTATCTGGTGACTAGAGATCTGGGCTTAGGTCTACCAGTTACTGGCAACAAGGTAATGTCTCTCTGGGCTTCAGTTTCCTCATCTGTAAAATGATCAGGTTGGATTAAATCACTACTAGTTCTCGACCAGGACAGCCTATATTGGCCATATGTGGAGAGCTGCTTCTAAACGCACAGGGCCATCCCATCACCCCCAGATTTTGACATGTCCAAGGCAGAATCAGGCCTGTGTTCTTGTGTTGAAATATTTATTTCAGGATTTAAATCCACCCCCTTCTGAGAATACCTGATTAAAAGACCTCCAGCAATTCATGATTCTAGTATACTCATCTCTGCTGTATATAAGATGTGATTTGATTAAAGAAGACAGACAAGTGCATTTATTAGGAACAACATTCTGAATACCCACAAGTAGTTATCTTGCACACTTAACCCTAGGCCAGAGGACACGGGGCAACCACACAGGAAAAGGATACCAGGACAGAGTCCACGGAGTTTTGCTTATACCACAAAAGGATTTTTAAGGCAGTTTAATTCAAGGCTGCGAAAACTATGTCTATGACATAAACACGACATTCAAAAATAACTCAGCCTTTAAAATGTCCCCAATACCAACAAATCAACAAAGTAGTCAAGATGACAGCCACTGTCAAGGACAGATAAACAGTCTCAAAAGCGATCCAACATGACACCACTATAGCAGGCGCTATGCAGAGCCCTCCCTATGCAGTTAACACAGATTGACGGATGCTATTTGCAGGCCACCAGTCTCGCATGTTTTTACTTCACATAAACGTATTACACTGTCCTAGGAGAGCAAATGCACGTTACGTGAGAGAAAAATAGGACTCGTTATCTCGTACCACAAACAGGGGTTACAGAAAACACAAGGCTGGACAAAGCCACACTGAGATAGGTTAGTGACTTTTCTGGCAGGCCCCTCACAGGCACTGAGATGAAGCCTAAAAATATGCGGGGGTGAGTTCCGTCCTTCCTTCCGTGGTTACCACCTGGATTAGGCTTCCTGAGCTCGGTCGGTTTTTCCCTGTGATCCAGTCATGGAAGGTTCTGAAACGAAAAAGAAAAGTTTTTTTTTACATTCTTAAAGCAAAAATCTGGGCACATGCTGACCTTCATAGTGACGGCTTGTGGGGTGAGGGGAAGGGTGGCACAGTGATGGCTTGTGGGGTTGGGGGAAGGGTGGCACAGTGACGGCTTGTGGGGTTAGGGGAAGGGTGGCACAGCAGCCACTAAGGGCTGGGCGCCATGGCTCACACCTGTGATCCCAGCACTTTGGGAGGCCGAGGCAGGCAGATCGCTTGAGGTCAGGAGTTCGAAACCAGCCTGGCCAATATGATGAAACCCCATCTCTACTAAAAATATAAAAATTAGCCATGGTAGCGCATGCCTGTAATCCTAGCTACGCAGGAGGCTGAGGAAGGAGAATCACTTGAACCTGGGAAGCAGAGGTTGCAGTGAGCTGAGGTCGCACCATTGCACTCCAGCCTGGGCATCGCAGTGAGACTCTGTCTCACAAAAAATAATTAATAAATAAATACATAAATAAATAAATAAATGCAAGCCACTCTGGGTGACAGAGTGAGACCCTGTCTCAAAAAAAAAAATTGTTTTTAAATATTTTAATTAGCTCATTAAAAGAGAGACATATGCACAATACTTTGCTATATTACCTTCTCAGAAATTTATGTGAGAAACACATGGAATTCATTTATTTGGCATTTTTTTAAATCAAACATTATATAGAGTACCCACAGCTGCACCAAACAATGGAAAAAGAGATAGAAAAAAACAGACTATTACAATAAAATGTTAAATACAGTAACAGGGTCTTTCACAAATCTGAGGAGCGGGGCAACTGACCCCACTTGTGGCAGTCAAAAAGACCCTCTAACAAGACAGGAATGAAAAAGGGCAAAAGAAATTCACAAGAAACAAGAAGTAGATGATAATTCTTTAACATAAAACATTTACATTTGAGTACATCATCCATTTTGACAATTCACCAGCTGAGACTTCGGACCTTCATTAACTGGAAAGTGCTCAGCAGTTCCTTCCTGGGAGACTCCCAGTGCCGATCTGTAACCTTCTGGGCCAGCACTGATGTGTAAAGGTCCAGTCATTCAGGCCCCCACTCTGGGGTTTGAACGAGCTCATTTGAGCACACGGGCTCAAAAAACAAAGCGTTGCTAAAACTCTTTAAAGTACTGTCATGTCATGGCCTCATCTCTGGGGACAGGGCAGGGCTTGGTGAGGGAAGGCTCTGAAAGAGACCAGTGCCATTTGGATGTGTAGGGTTTTGTGTGTTAGTTACACATGTTTGTTTGTTTGTTTGTTTTTTATACTTTAAGTTCTAAGCTACATGTGCACAGCGTGCAGGTCTGCTACACAGGTATACATGTGCCATGATGGTTTGCTGCAAAATGTTTTAAATGGTCTTACTTCTCCTTCACCCTCACCTGCAGCGTGGATAGGTGAGAGAGAACGCCATTCTAACCAGGGATAGTAGAGGAAGGATGTGCTCGCAGACATCTCAAAGCAAACTTTATGCCAACTTTTCTGAGAGTTTTCAAATACCACAAATGAGTGGATGTGATCTCTAGAACAAAAGGAGGCCTGTGACAGCCCGTCCTCTGTGGGTCTGTGGCTCAGCACAAGTTCAGATACAAGATCCCAGATGTTCCATCTAGAGTCTAGGTCTTAGATGAATATCTCAAGTGTGGTTGGGAGTGTCGGCCTTTAAAAAGAAATTCAAACACAAACACAATTCAAAGCTTGATTTCCTCTACAACTTCAATTTTTTTCCTGCAAATCAAGCATTAAGCACGATTCCTGGCATAGACAGAAATAACCGTCAGCCTACCAGTTAAGACTATAGGCTCTGCAGCCACACCACTTGTGTCAGATCCTGGCTGTGCTGTGTGACCTTAGGCAAGTGGCTTAGGCCCTGCCATCCCTCTAAGTCTCTAAGCCTTAACAAAAATGACAGCTCCTCCCTCAGAGTTTGCTATGAGCATTAAATAAGAGTTATGAAGTGCTTAGAATGGTGACTGGGATATAAAAACATTTCAAACATAAAACGCAAGTCCCAAATTTCTCCCGATTTAATTTAAATGAGATTGTGACATCAGGCCAGAAGCACACTGCTCAATTCACAAACATCTCTTACAAACAGTCATCAAAGCAGTTTACACGGAGGCACTGCTGGGTCAGGCTGTCACCTTGACCCTATCAGCCCCCCTGCTCCATGAGGGATCCCATCTTCGTCCTCACTGTGACCCCAGAGACGAGGGCAGCACCTGGCCCATAGTAGGCGCTTGATGAACACATGCTTACTAACTAGAGGGGTTTGGGGAACTGGCACCTAAACAAACACAAAAGAGGAATTCAACTCTGTCCCATGAGTGTTCAAATGCCACCCATATTTACAAATGGGTGAAAAGGATTTCAGAAATTAAAGGGCACTTTCTGTGGGTCTGTGGCTTGACACTGATTCAGACATGTGCCCCCAGGCCACCGACCAAGGTGTCCCCCTCCCCCATGGAGGTTCCTTGTCACAGCAGTAACGACGCAAACTGCAGCTGGGGATCACTGAGCACTTGCTATGGCCAGACACTGTGCCGAGTGCTTGGCGCACACTACCACATTTAATCCTCCTAGCAAGCATGATGGACTTCATGACACAGGTGGGGAAACTGAGGCCTCGGCAGGTCAATAATGTGCTCAGCGTTGCCGGTGGTGAGGGAGGGAGCCAGGATTCATGTCAGCACTACCCATTCCGCCACTCTGCTGCCTGTCTCCAAGTTCAGCTACCCTGAGATTCCGTCTGATATGCGATGCATCCTCAGAGTCCCAGAGTCCTCCCAAGACCACCCGGATTGACGATCTCAGGAAACACAGACTTGTCCTCTGGACCACAGCAGGCAGAGAATAGGGGCTGGAAGCTGCTCAGTCATGGACATGACTGTAATACTCACTCAACTAGGAATTCTAAGGGTGTCCAGGAGCTGAAGTCAGCCTCAGGCATTGATTTCCTGTTCATCGGGGTATCCAGGGTAACCCTGCAATGGACACAGATAAGCATGTCATTCATGTCGCTCCTTTATAACAACAGGTGCCCAGTCCCTCTTGGCCAGGAAAACGCAAACAGACAGCATGACAACCTAGAGCCTCTGGCACTGAGGGTGCTATTTACATGGAAAGATCAGACAGAGATAAGCAGAGAGAGAGCAGGAAGCTGTCCCCGCTAGCAAAGGCCAGATCTGAGCATAATTCAATAAGGTGTGCTGTGGCTCACGAGTTAGGCAGATAAGAACAAAACAGAAGGAGCCACATTTTGCCTTTTTTAAAAAGAGTCTTCACTGAATTAAAATGCTTTGTTGCTGTGTCTTTATTCACTCCCTAACATGCAGCACACTCATTTCTAAGGATTTAAGATAGTAATATGCCTTTAAATATGAGAATACTGAAATACTAAAATTTTAAATATGTGGCTATTTTCCACAAAACCTTAAGATTTTTGGCAGAAGAATATAGAATTCAGATATGCATGAATCTCCCAAGAACATTCAGGCCTCAGGAATCATTTGAATCATTCAAAACAGCTGTGGGAATCATCTCACAGACTCACAGAATCTCACAACTAAAAGGGAACCAGAAAGTCAATCAGTGCAGTCCCTACAGTCTCAGCATCCCTTTATAGGACCACAGGCAAAAGGCAAGCCTGCTGGTGCTGGAAGCCTTCCAGCGAGAAGGAGCAGCCTCCCTCCAAAGCAGCTGCCTCTGCCTGGGATGGCTGATGGGGGACTGTCCCCCGATGACCAACAGAAACACCTCCAACAGTTTCCCATATTCTCTCTCTCACACACACACACATACCCCATATAATAACTTGAAAGACACAACTACGTATTAAAAAAAAAAAACGTGTAGTCTAATTTTAAAGGCAGAAATGATGAAGGGAGAAAAGAAAGGGAGAGGAAAAAAAGACGCAAAAAAGACCCATCCCATCCAACCAGCCAATCAAACATTCTGGACAGCCCAGGAGAACCCAAAACTTGAGGTATTGCTATGGTCTGAATGTACCCCCTCAAACTCACATACAAAATGTAATCTGTACCCCTAAAAAGAGGTGGGGTCTGCAGAAGACAATTGGGGGCCTTTAGGAGGGGATTAGCACGCTTATAAAGGAAGCTGGAGGGAGGCCATTTGCCCCTTCGACCATGTGAGCACACATAGAAGGCGCCATCTATGAGGAATGAACCCTCGCCAGGCACCAAATCTGCCGGTGCCTTCATCTTGGACTTCCCAGCCTCCAGAACTGTGAGCAATACATTTCTGCTGTTTATAAATCACCCAGTCTAAGGTATTTTGTTAGAGCAATTCAAACAGATTAAGATAATAAGTATCTTAAGAGACTTTGGTGTATTTCAGAGCCTGAGGTGAGAGCATACACAGGTCGCTTGTGGAAAGCTACAGTCAGACAAACGGTCACCCGCAGCAGTGGGGCAGAGGTGGGCAGCGGCCAGGGAACCCCAAGCACTTACGGGAGCACAGCGATGGCGGCTGCCCCGGGCGGCATGCCGCTGTTCTTCCCAGCCAGGCTCTGGCAGAGCTGGTGAACAGCACCCTTGGCCATGCCGTACCCGATCATACCTGGGAAATGGGGAGAAGATGGCTCAGTGACCACTGGCGGCCAGGGGGAACAGCAAGGACATGCAATCTTCTCTTGAGATCTCTATTCCCCGAAAACTTTATAAATAGCTGCATCTGGCCGCCTCCTTCAGGCCGGACGCCCTCACCAACCCCCACCAAAAAATGGCAGAGAGCCATGAGAAAGAGGGGATGGGAACAGGTGGGTCGGGAGTTATGGCCTCTGGCCAGTTTCCAAGAACACACGCTTCACACAGGCCACCGGTGCATCCAAGGTGCAGCATTCCAGGGTCCAGAAGAGGCCAGGAAGAAAAGATAAATGAACATTTATGGAGAGAAAAGTGGAGGAGACATGACATTTCAGGTGTAGCTACTATTCATCTAATACTTAACATTTATTACAAAAGCCAGAAGGTTGATCTTATTTTTATTCTTAGGAAACCAAGACTCAAGACAGGTTGAGTACACGCCAGGCTCACACAGACTTGTGCCAAAGCTGATGGAGAGGTTAAGGCCCAGGCAAGAAATGGGTTCTGAACCTTTTGATCACTAAATGCTTGTGAGCACCTGGCACACAGAGGTACTCAATGGAACAGCAAAATTAAGCAGTCATTTGGAGTACAGGCCTTAAAGTCAAATTACACACATTGAAATCCCAGGTCCTCCACTTACCACTAAAGAAATTCTGGGAAAGTTCCCCAAACCTCTCTAATCCTCAGTTGCTGCATCTGTAAAATGGGTTTGAGGTGTTTTCTAACACAATCAATTCTCTAAGTCTCCAGACACCAACTGGGTGTCTGACAATTCAATTATAACTCCCGGCTAGGTGCAGTGCCTCATGCCTTTAATCCCAGCAATTTGGGAGGCTGAGGCAGGAGAATCCCTTGAGCCCAAGAGTTTCAAGACCAGCCTGGGCAACATAGTGGGACCCCATCTCTACAAAAATTAGCCATGCCTGGTGGTACATGCCTGTGGTCCCGGCTACTTGGGAGGCTGAGGTGGGAGGTTCACTTGAGCCTGGGGGAGGTCAAGGCTGCAATTAGCTATGATCACGTCACTGTACTCCCGTCTGATTTAAGGGCTCAGTCTCACAAGACCTACCCTACTTCAGATGCCAGTCACAAGTCCTGGGCCACTTAGACTTCTGACCGACAGGCTAAATCAGGGGTTTGCACAACCCCCTCTTCAGGTGCAATAATTTGCTAGAATGGCTTGAAGAACTCAGGCAAATGCTTTTTTTATAGTTACTGCTTTATTATAAAGGATACAACGCAGGAACAGCCAGGTGGAATGACACAGAGGCAGGGTAGGAGAGGGCATGGGCATGGAACTTCCACGCCTGCTCCAGCCACGCCACCCTCCCAGCGCCTCCATGTGTTCAACCCAGATGCTTATCACATCTGGAAGTTTTTATAGAGCTTAATCTTCAGCCCTCGCTCCCTTCCAGGAGGTCGGTAGGTGGAGCTGAAAGTTCCAACCTCCTAATTGCTTGGTCATTCTAGAAAGTAGCTCCAACCTGAGGCTGTCTAGGGGCCCCAACCTACTAATCACCTTATCAGTATAAAGTCAGGTGTGATCCAGAGGGGCTCATAACGACACACAGGAATAGAGTACTTAATTGTGAGCATACCTTTAGCGCAGGACAGGCACTCAATGAAGGTTTCCCATCAAATCAATAGAAGTAATGTACCCTGGAACTCAACCACCTGGCTTCGTGTCTAGGCTCTGCTGCTTGCTAGTGACTGACAGTGGGAGAGGCTAATAAACCTTGGAATCCTCGGTTTCCCATTCCGTGAAATGGGAATGACAATCCCAAATCCTAAGGATAATACAACAATCAAATAAAATACCATGTACAAGTGTAGCGGACAGGGAGGGTCTCCAGGGACTATAGGAGTTTCATCAGCTTGAACAATCGGCCTGTTTCACAGCCTCCTGCCCTTCAGCCTGGTTTTTCCCACAACTTGCGTGGAATGCAGTCACCAAGTCAGGTGAAACCAGCAACTTATAGAGATAATCCCAAGTGGACTTTCCTCATTCCCATGCTACAGTCTGCACCCGGGAGGAGCTACAGCTTCATCACCAGAACATGTGACTATGTGCTGGCATGATGACTCACTGCATCTGTGCCACTGGGACCCCTCCTCCACATGCAATGACACACCCTCTCCCCTCTCCATCACCCCATGAAACCCTCCTGGGAGAGACGCTGCTTTGGAGAATACTTCCAGCGTCCTCCTTAATTATGTCAAGTAATAAAACTCCATTGATTGTTTTTTTTCCAGGTTAACAAATCTCCTTTGTACAGTACTGAGCACAGAGGAACACTCAATCCTGGCCATTATTGTCATTCATGACTCTCAGCAGGTCACTGGCAACTCTTTTTCCTCGGACAGCAATAAGGAATTGCAAAAAGGGTCATCAACTTGGAATTCAAAAAGTGCAGCCCTAACTCCTGCCTTTCCAGCCACCAGAAAAAAGAATCACAGGTTCTGTGGGCCTGCTTTTCCATCTGTCAATGGGAGTGGTAGCTCAGATCACAATTTATTCACAAGGCTGTGCTGAGGATGGAGGGAGACCGCATCCAAGAAGGGCCTTGGAAACCATGGAGGGCACGCCCAGAACCCAAGCAGGGCGGAGGGAGCCCAGCCTGGTGTAGAAGAGGCTTTGCTCAGCACCTTGCCAGGGAGATGTTCTCCCAGTGACTGCGGCAGGGAGGGGGTGAGGCTTCTCCCACTCTCCCAGCTCATCATTATTCATGTTATAATACTTGATTCCTCTCCAGATCAAGCAGTCATCTGTGGCCCATCAGGGGCATTTGCTTATCAGCGATGGAAGGACTGTGACATGACTGGGATGGTGATAACTCTGGCCTTAACACCATCAAACCGACCTGCCATCACTCTGCTGCCTGTAAAGCCAGAGCCTGGAAAGGGGCTGCCAGGGTCCACCTGCTCCTGGGCATCAAAACCCACTTACCCCGCCCCATGTCATGGAGCCTCTTCTACGTGGGAATCCCTAGTCTCAGTGTTAGAAAGACGAAGAAGCACAAGGCAGCTGCCTGGCTCCCAGGAACGGCACAGCACACCAGAAAGAACCCAGAATCTGGACTTCAAGGCCAGGGCTTGGAACCCAGGTGATTCCTCACCACTGTGACTTGGGCGAGCAGCTCTTTCAGCCTCTGGTTCTTCCCTGCTAAATGGGATCCAATGCCCAGGTCATAGGCTTTCCTGAAGACGACGTGAAATGTGACACACCTCATAAACTCAAAAGGGCTCTTTCATTCCCAGAAGAAAGTAAGTTCCACAGAGGCAGGGGTTTTTATTGTTTTGTTCACCAATGTATCCCAAACCAAAAGGTGGCATTCAATAAATACTTTATTTGGCCAGGTGAGGTAGTTCAGGCTTGTAATCCCAGCAGTTTAGGTGGCTGAGGCAAGTGGATCTCTTGAGCCCAGGAGTTTGAGACCAGCCTGGGCAACATGGCAAAACCCTGTCTCCACAAAAAATACAAAAATTAGCCAGGTGTGATGGCACACGCCTGTAGTCTCAGCTACCCGGTAGGCTGAGGTGGAAGGATGGCTGGATCCCGGGAGGTCGAGGCTGCAGTGAGTCAAGATCACGCCACTGCACTCCAGCCTGGGTGATAGAGCCAGACCATGTCTCCAAAAAAACAAGTAAAATAAATAAATAAATAAATAAATATTCATTGCTTTCAGAAAAGAGCAATAGGTGGGTTTCTCAAAGGAGGATAATGGGGCTTAATCAAATGGTGGGCACTCAAAAACTGTGGCAATGAGAAAACAAACTGGGGCCAGGTGCGGTGGCTCACGCCTGTAATCCCAGCACTTTGGGAGGCCAAGGCAGGGGGATCACCTGAGGTCGGGAGTTCGAGACCAGCCTGACCAACATGGGGAAACCCCAGCTCTACTAAAAATACAAAATTAGCTGGGGGTGGTCATGCATGCCTGTAATCCCAGCTGCTCCGGAGGCTGAGGCAACAGAATTGCTTGAACCCAGGAGTCAGAGGTTGCGGTGAGCCAAGATTGCATCATTGCCAGCCTGGGCAACAAGGGCAAAACTCCGTCTCAAAAAAAAAAAAAAAAAAAGAACAAACTGGTAGCTCTGTTCATTAAAACTATGGTAGGTGATTCTCAGTAACTCATGAGTTTCTCAATATTCCAGACAAACTAACTTTTAAATTATTTAATCTATGATGAAGTGAAAAGAATAAGGCACAGAAAAGCCTCTGTTGAGTCATCAAATTATGATGCTTTTCTTCTTTTTTTTTTTTTTTTTGAGACAAGCTCACTCTGTTGCTCAGGCTGGAGTGCAGTGGTGCAATCTCAGCTCACTGCATCCTTGACCTCCAGGGCTCAAGTAATCCTCCCACCTCAGCCTCTTTTTTTGTTTGTTTGTTTGGAGACAGAGTCTCACTCTGTCACCCAGGCTGGAGTGCAGTGGCGCGATCTCGGCTCACTGCAACCACCGCCTCCCAGGTTCAAGCGATTCTCCTGCCTCAGCCTCCTGAGTAGCTGGGATTACAGGTGCCTGCCACGACGCCTGGTTATTTTTGTATTTTTTAGTAGAGACAGGGTTTCACCATGTTGGCTAGGCTGGTCTTGAACTCCTGACCTCAGGTGATCCCCCCACCTTGCCCTCCCAAAGTGCTGGGATTACAGGCCCCGTCAAATTCTGGTGCTTTTTAAAAAGTATGTGAGTGTGGCATGGATGCACACTACAATGTGCACAGAATGCTTCCCGAAGGACACCTGAGAAGCCATCACTGTAGTTGGACCTGGGGAGGGAGTGCTGTAGAGATCAGGGGTGTGAGTAGGAAAGTCTTCCTATTCGTTGTGTTTCTTTTGCTGCCATGTGAATTTTTACTACATTCATTGGTTAGTTTTCCAATTTAAAAATTGGTTAATTAAATTATTTAAATAAAAACTAAGTGCCTTCTCATCTTTTCCCATAAGCTCTACTTGTCAAAGCAGGTACTTGTCGGAGGCCCCATTTGAATCAGCTCCCTCAACAAAACCTTTTCAGAGGTGGAAGTACCCCCCCAAGAGCACTATGCTTAGACCGTAATGTAGCCCGGTCTCACACTCACACCACCTGAACCCCTGCTGCCGGACGAGGCTCTCCATATAATTATATTATCTCAATATAACTATATAATTATCTCAATATAATTATATTATCAGTAATTGCTATAATTACTGATTCTAATTATATTAATTACTGATCAATTTATTACTCAGACTAATCTGCTACTAACTAGCCAGGTTGTCTTAGACAAGGCACCTAAAATCACTGAACTTTGGTTTTTTTTCTCCGTAATCAAGGGAAAATAATAGCACCTACTTTACCGATACCTCTGCTGATGAAATAAGATCAAGCTTAGCCCAACAAGCCAAGCACCCAGAAGACAGATGCCTAAAAATATTTCTTTCTTTTTCACCAAGTCTATTGAGGTATAACTGAAACACAATAAACTTAAACATGTTTAGGGTGTACCATTTGAGCAGATTTTGACATTGTGTATACCTGCTACCTATTGGTCTTCCTTTCCTCCCACTATTCGATGCATATTTGCTGACAGAAGCAAGGGATGTCTTTTATTAAAGTAGGTTTCCCTCTGCCCTGCAGGCATGTGGCAGGAATGGGGTCTCTTTCCTCTTTATGTTCCCCCACTGCGCCCAACTGTAGCTGCTCACTAAATGCTGCTATCACAGCAACAAGAAGGAATGATGAGTCACTGTAAACCTCTCTACCTTCTGAAAACTACTATTTCTTCTAGAGGTCATCAGGCTCCCTAAAATCCTCAGCACACACACTGTTTAAAATGTAATCGCTGTGGAGGCATCACAAGTCCAGCGGGAGGTGGGGGGATGACAGCCCAGCCAAGGGACCAATCACAAAACTGCTTCAACAACCTCAAATTGCAAAAGAGGGTCAAGGTCTCAAAGAGCTATTTGGAAGCACAAGAAGAATATTTCACCATCCTTAGCTTCTCTGTTTAATCAGGGGGCATAACAAACTCTTCAGTGATTAAAATAAACCAGAGCGTAAGTGCTCATTAACCCAGCCCTGGTCCTCAAAATCCCAGAGCTCTCTCTTCACTCCATTCAAACAACACAACACAAGAGCAGGGACTCTGACGATGGAAAGAAACAAGCAAATAGCAACTGTAATGGCTTAATTCTACAGAATGACCTTTCCTTGGGCACACAAAAGGGGTTATTTGCAAGATATGAAAAAAAAGGCATTTCACTAAGAACATCAACACTTCCAAATTATTAAATGATCAATGTTGTCCCCCAAAACTGATTTCCAATCACAGCACAGGTCCTGTAATGGTAAACAAACGTGACCACCATTTTAATACGGTTTGTCCTACAGAAAACAGTCTAGAAATACAATCTTGGAAATAGGAGGGTGAGGTTTTCTCAGTATCCTTCCAAGTGAAAAACTTCTCATGTGCAAACAAATCTTCTTGAGTTTGAGGGACTACTAAGCCTGATTCATCATTGACTTTCAAATTGTAGATCTATATCCCCAGATTTTTCTGAGGTCTGCGGCATACTTAAAAGATCTCATGACGCAAATTATTAATAGCTTAACAAAATCTAACTTAAGAGGTTAAAGATGAACAAATTCATTAACATCTGAGGCAGGAACAGCTGGGCAGAAATAGGCCTGGAGTAAATAATAATAATGGCTCACACCTACTCTTGACTCTGTAATACCTTTCTCATCCATTTAGATCCATTGAGACATTTACAAGGTACAACCATCATATATATAAAGGAGACACTATTTAATCTTATTTTACAGATGACAAAACGCAGACTCAGAAAGGCGAAGTAACTTGCCAAATGTGTCACAGTAAGTGGCAGAGCCTTAACGGAAGACCAACGTGCACAGTTCCAGAGCCTGCAGTCTTAACCACTACCCGAAATGTAATCAAAGGATACTTGCAAACCAAAGGAAAGTAGGAGACTCTTCTGTCATTTAGAAAAATCAGTCTTTTGGTCCTAGGGTTTTGTTTTTTAAAATGTCAAGCCATGACTCATTTCTCTGTTTACTTTCTAGTGCCTCTGTTCCATGTCATCTTAAATAAAAATCAGATCTCAACCAACCAGACAGCTAACATTTACACAGCTTTAATGATCGCTATAGCCATGGACTTGTAACATCACATGCTCTAAGAAATGGAAGAAGAAAATGAGAGGCAAGGTACTGCTAGTAGTCACGGCCTCACAGTTCAGTGAGTTACATTAAAATTGAGAAGGGGCCTGGCGTAGTGGCTCGTGCCAGTAGTCTCAGTGCTCCGGGAGGCCAAGGCAGGAGCGTCACTTGAAGCCAGGAATTTGAGGCCAGCCTGGGCATCATGGCAAGACCTTGATTCTACCAAAAATGCAAAAATCAGCCAGGCATGGCTGTGTGTGTCTGCGGTCCCAACTACTCAGGAGGCCGAGGCAAAGACTTGCTTGAGTCCAGGAGTTCCAAGCTGCAGTGAGCTAGGATCGTACCACTACATTCCAGCCTGGGTGAGAGACCCTGTTTCTAAAAAAATACATAACTGAGAAGGGTCCCAAGGTCTCTACCACTTACTAGAGAGTCAAAAAAAGGTTTTTTTGTTTTTGTTTTTGTTTTTGAGACGGAGTCTCGCTCTGTTGCCTAGGCTGGAGTGCAGTGGCGCCATCTCGGCTCACTGCAAGCTCCACCTCCTGGGTTCACGCCATTCTCCTGTTTCAGCCTCCCGAGTAGCTGGGACTACAGGTGCCCGCCACCACGCCTGGCTAATTTTCTGTATTTTTAGTAGAGACGGGGTTTCATCGTGTTAGCCAGGATGGTCTTGATCTCCTGACCTCGTGATCCACCCGCCTTGGCCTCCCAAAGTGCTAGGATTACAGGCGTGAGCCATCGCGCCCGGCCAAAAGCTCCCATTTTTTTAAAAGAAGAGTTCAACTTAGTTGAGGAGTTGAGGTAGACACTTCCTGTGTCCCTATGCTGCCCTTTTCTACCCCTGCTAAAATTCCTCTAGCCCTATCCCACAGGGAGTGTTATGGGCTGAAATGGATCCCCCCAACATTCATATATTGAAGTCCTAATTCCCAGTACCTCAGAATGTGACTGTATTCAAAGGTCTTTAAAGAGGCAACGAAGTTAAAATGAGCTCATTAAGGTGGGCCCTAGTCCAATATGCCTGGTGTCCTTAGAAGAGGAGGAAACGAGGACACAGACACACAGAGGGAAGACCACGTGCAGACAAAAGGAGAAGGCAGCCATCTATAAGAAAAGAGGATGCAGGAGCCAGCCCTGCAGACACCTTGATCTCCAGACTTTTAGCCTCCAGAGTTACGAGAAAAGAAATCTCTGTTGTTTAAGCCACCCAGTCTGTGGCTACCCAAACAAACTAATACAGGTCATAAAAAATGCAAAAGAAATGACATAATGGAAAAAAACACACAGTTGGTAGATGATTAGGGTTTTGGTTCAAGTAAGTCTGCAACTCACTTACTGCACAAACCCAGACAAGTTACTTAAACTCTCCAAGTTTTAGTTTCCTAACCTGTAAACTGAAAAAGATAGTATTAATGAGATTAAAGTGATAATATATGTGAAATGAAGAGTGAATATAAGACCTACCATTTATTGTGAATAACAGTAAGACTTGCCATTTATGGGTGCCTACCATGTGCACTTTCTACATAGCTACACCTCTACAGTTTTACAGCACTCTTCAAGTTAGATGTCATTGTCACTATTTTACAATTAAGGAAAACTACAGTAGACATCTGGTCAGAGACCGAAGAACTGGTTCAGGGTCATGCATCTAGGGTAAAGAATCCACCCCCAACCCTCTCATTCTCTCTTTTTTTTTCTAACGTACAGACAGGGTCTCACTAT
This sequence comes from Hylobates moloch, assembly GCF_009828535.3. Classification (NCBI taxonomy): domain Eukaryota; kingdom Metazoa; phylum Chordata; class Mammalia; order Primates; family Hylobatidae; genus Hylobates; species Hylobates moloch. The sequence continues at coordinate 68,246,628 of NW_026652292.1, read as the reverse complement.
GTTGCCCAGGCTGGTCTTGAACTCCTGGGCTCAAGCAATCCTCCTGCTTTGGCCTCCCAAAAGTGCTAGGATTACAGGTGTGAGCCACTGTGCTGGCCGAATGAACCTCTCTCATTCTAAAACTTATGCTGTTATCAGCTGCTAAGCTGCTTCCCTGGAACACATGGATCCAATGTGATAATAATAATCCATGTTTATTAATTAATTAATATCCACTAAACCATTCATTCCAGTGTAGATCACAGATAAATAAACTTAAATGGGGGTTGCCAGATCACAGTGTTCCTTACTTACTTACATAAACATAAAGATAGGCACACAAAAGATCAGAACTCTTCTCCCTAAAATGATTCAGGCCCAAAAGAAGACAAAATCTATCCATCTGTGAAGCAGCTTAGAGGGTAAAGGCTTTAACAGTCCTCATCCCATAGAAGTGCCCGGCAGCCCCAGCAAGCAAGGTAAGCACCCCCACTTCACAGATGGGGAAATAAAGGCTTACCAGGAGTCCCATCCAGGGCAGCCTTTGCGCCAGCCAAGGTCAGGAGGCCTCCTTCCTTGAGATGCTTGGTAGCCAGATGGCTGGAGATGGTCGATGTCCATATGCTCTGCTTCCACATCAGGTCACAGTTCTTAAAGAGAGCTGAGTGAAAAAAACATGTGGGCTCAGCATTCCCAGGAAAGAAACCAAAAGGTGAGCTCAACTCCCACAGCCCCACACTCAGGGAAGCCCTCCCTCCTGGTCCCCGGGTCCCTGTCTACAGCAAGGTCTAACACAAACAGCACAGGGCTCAGTGGTCAGAGACACAGGTTCAAATCCGGATATGGGATCGCCCGAGGTTCAGCCTCCTTATCTATATACACTGGCAAAATGTTGGCCAATAACTTTTAGCAAATAAACCTGGAGTTTACTGACTTGTTGGACTGGCTTTAATTCAAAGACTTTTATTTTATGAGTGGTATCAGATTTGTAATAAGAACCTATATGTCTATGTCAGGTTTTCTCTGTGGTAAAAATCCAAGGGCCTATTACCGTACAGCTATAAAGAGGGCTTTTACTGAGCTACATATTTTATGGCTGAAAGTTTAATGTTAGCTTTAAAGACTCTTTAAAAGAAAGCTAAAATAACAACCATTTTACACTTGTTTTAACTCCCTGGCCTTGCCAGAGACATAAGGAAGAACAAATGGTAACATATGTCACACCACCAACTGGACAACTCGAAGGGCATGTGGTACCTGGTGATCAAAAAAGGATGTCCTCCTGATATAGGAGGGGTCAGCAGGTGATAAACAAGGAATTGCATTTCCCCACTAAAAAAGACTAGAAAAAAAACCTGATGGATCCGTATTTATCATTTCTTGCTCCCAAAACATACAAAAAGGTTATCAAGCTGTTTTGCTAACCTGATCACCTCACAAAGCACCACTCTCACATTGACATGTGGGCCACAGAATGTCAGCGCCTTTTTAAATGGCTTTGACTAATAAATGTAGAATAGATGACAGAATTAGAAAAGTACCATTTTCCAACCCCTGAATAAGTGCTTCAGGTAGAGATTATCAACGAATGCCTAAAACCACTGAGTGAAAAGTATAATACTTGGGAAACAGGACATTCACACACAATACCACAGTACCACACATCCCACAGATGACTGACTTACTGCAAATGAAAAAAAGTACCTTTATAATAGAAGTCTGGCAGTTGCCATCTCAACCAAGCATCAAATTTGGCATCCCTAACGGTAGGGCAAGCTGCCATGCTGAGCTTCCCAGGTGATGTCATATAAGGTAGACACCATCACTCAGGAAGAAATCGCACCTCAAGAATGTTTATGCTAAATCTAACTGAGTCTCTAGACCCAAATTCCAATTCACAGGGAATACCAAGGATAAAGGAACAAGTCAAACAACACCTTAAAGAAAAGTTCAGACAAGTTCAGAATGTGAGACATGCTATATGAAAACTCCCAAGGACTTGACAAAAAGTCTTATCACAGGGGATTTTTTTTAATTCTAGATTTTCTAGATTAAGAGACTAAAAACAACATAATGCAGTACATAAATCTTGAGTGGAATATGTTTAGGGAAAAAGAACTACAAGAGGCATGGAATAAACTGGGGAAATTTGAATATGGGCTCAATATCATTAATCTTAGATAATCACTGTTCATTTTCTTAGGTACAGTGGTACCATAATAATGTAGGACAGGCTTATTCTTTGGAGAAACACGCTGAAATATAGTGAGGCATAAACTTACTTTCAAACAGTTAACAAAAAAAAATGCACAAAGTACACAGGCACAAGAAAACAAGCTCAACTCAAGTACAGCAAATGTTAACAGTTACTGAACTAGATGGAGCATATAAGGGTGTTCACTGAACTGTTCTTTCAACTTTTCTGGTATGTTTAGAAATGCTCATAAAGAAAAGTTGAAAAATGGGCCAGGCGCAGTGGCTCACGCCTGTAACCCCAGCACTTTGGGAGGCTGACGGGGGTGGATCACCTGAGGTCAGGAGTTCAAGACCAGCCTGGCCAACATGGTGAAACCCCGTCTCTACTAAAAATACAAAAAATTAGCTGGGCGTGGTGGTGGGCACCTGTAATCTCAGCTACTCAGGAGAATGAGGCAGGAGAATCGCTTGAACCTGGGAGGCGGAGGTTGCAGTGAGCCGAGATTGCACCATTGCACTCCAGCCTGGCGACAGAGCAAGACTCTGTCTTAAGAAAAAGGGGAGGGGAGGGGAGGGGACGGGAGGGGAGGGGAGGGAAAATAAAAGATGAAAGAAGGAATCAGCTTTAGTAAAAACTCAAGTTTGACTTCTTCTGACTTTCTAAATGATCTCTGCACTTCCTACACATCCTCCAATGCCTGAATAGCACATGGCCTGGGGCACAGGCCATGCTGATTTCATTCTGCCTCTACTTTAAACTCAAACTCAATGCCCACGTCCCCTCACGTCCTCCAGGGGAAGTTTCTTCTTTATCTGTAAAATGGATTAAGAGCATTAATCACTCTCTCCCCGAGCAACTGTAAAGATTCCGGGATACACACAAAAAAACAGCTGGCCTGTCACCTAGTGCAAACCCAATCCTTGTCAGCTGGACAAAGAGCAGAGCTGAACGAATGAGTGACTCAGGAAAGGACTCACACTTGGATTTGGCATTGCCCCCGGCCCATCCTCCAGCAACACAAAGAATTGCATCCACCTTCTCTTCACCCAAGAGCTTTCCAACCTCAGCAGTCACCTTCAACACAAGAACAAAAAAATGTATAAACTGTAAGGTAAGCCAACACAGGCTAGCATCTTTACAGATACTCAGTTTCTTTTTCTCTTCTTTTTAAGCCAGTTTATAGTACCTGGCAATTAACACTTTGAGAATTAGATGGAAGACTAAGCTCTGATGAGCATTTTAGACACTGAAGCCCAAGTACACTTCAATGTGATTTTTAAAAAACAATCTAGAGTCTCTCTGTATACATTCTGAAAGGCAGAGACATGAGCATCCCTTGAAATAAAACAATTAATAAATAAAAGTAGGGAAAGGTTAAAAAAAAAAAAAGAAAGCACCTAGCGCTTCACTGCCCATCGTTAACATCCTGGTATATTTCTTTCCAGACTTCTTCACAAATCACAGAATTACAATCCAAAAAGATGATCAACCCTATTTTCCCCATCCCCATCCAAAAATCTCTTTAACTGCAACTCTGAAAAAAATGCCAACAAAAAATTGTAAGAAAAATCAAGAGCAACAAAAAATACAGTCAATAGCAATATGCTGGTAATATTAAGTACTTGGGGGTTCATTTTAATGATCTCTCTGCTTCTGTTTGAGATTTTAAAGCATTGAAAATATATGTATGCTCTCTTGTTATAATTTATTAAAAGAACAGTCTGTCAGGACAGGCAATTCTGGCCATCCACCATGACTCTTCCATATTTCTCTGGAATGGCTGAGATGACACATCCCAATTGCTTCATTAAGATCAATCTTCTTAAGATGTTTTTTTTTTTTTTTTTTGAGATGGAGTTTCCCTTGTCTCCCAGGCTGGAGTGTGATGGCTCAATCTCGGCTCACTGCAACCTCCACCTCCCGGGTTCAAGTGATTCTCCTGCCTCAGCTTCCTGAGTAGCCGGGATTACAGGCACCTGCCACCACGCCCAGCTAATTTTTGTATTTTTAGTAGAGATGGGGTTTCGCCATGTTGGCCAGGCTTGTCTCGAACTCCTGATCTCAGGTGATTCGCCTGCCTTGGCCTCTCAAAGTGCTGGGATGACAGGATTGAGCTACCACGCCTGGCCCAATCTTCTTAAGATTTAAATCAGGCTGGGCACAGTGGCTCATGCCTGTAGTCCCAGCACTTTGGGAGGCAGAGGCAGAGGGATCACTTGAGCCCAGGAGTTCAAGACCAGCTCGGGCAACATAACAAGACCTCATCTCTACATTTAATTTCTTTTAAAAAAGACTTAAATCAACACCCTGTGTCTCTCCCAGCAGGAACATTTCAGTTGATTACCTCTTTCCCCAGTTTCATGACAAAACTGAATGTTATGCTATTTGTTCAGAAATTCTTAAGGTTGGGGGTGTCATGGAGAAGGTACTCCTCTTCCTTTGGTGGAGTAGTAGAAGAAGGAAGAGGTTTTCAAAGATAAGTTTATAAGCACAAATGCATCTCTCAATCTCTGTCTTAGAGATGTACTCTACTTTCAAGCCTTGGGTGGGGACAACCTCCACATTCAATCTACAGGGACATTAGAAACCTATAATTAATCAGAGCAGAAGAGACACTGAAGAGACACCAATTACAGAGACCGGCACCTGGCAGGGCTGCTGCTCTCCAAGCCCAGGCACTGCCCTTCCATTTAGTTTTGGCTTTTATTACTTTATTTTTTGTTTGTTTTTTAGAGAAGGCTGGGCTCTGTCACCCAGACTGGAGGGTAGTCGCATGATCTTGGCTCACTGCAACCTCTGCCTTCCAGCCTCAAGCCACCCTCCCACCTCAGCCGCCCGAGTAGCTGGGACTACAGTTGCGTGCCACCACATTCAGCTAATTTTTATATTTTTTTGTAGAGATGGGGTTTCGCCATGTTGCACAGGCTGGTCTCAAACTCCTGGGCTCAAGTGATCCTCCTGCCTCGGCCTCCCAAAGTGCTAGGATTACAGGTGTGAGCCACTGCACCCAGCCATTTTGGCCTTTATTACTTTATTCACATGAAACTATTTTGCTTTAAGGCAGTTTAGCATAGCAGTTAGGAGAACAGCAGTCAGACCCCCACTGCCCAAGTCCAAATACTGGCTATGCAACCTTTTATCTGTTTGACCTTGGACAAATACCAGGGCCTTTCTGTGCCTCAGTTACCCCCATTTAAAAGGAGGATAAAATTAGAAGCTTTGTTTTGGGATGTAATGAAGACTACATGTGTTAATAAAAATAAAGCACTGAGAATGGTGCCTGGCAACTAACAATGCCATGTCAACTTTCACTATTAAATTCACTAAGGCCAATCTATGTGACTTAGGTATGGGAACATTGAGACCACACTAAGAAAAATAAGAAAAGCAAAAATGAAGTGCTAAAATAAGTCATCTGGCTTTTACATTCCAATCTATGTCAAACTGACACTTTAGAAAGAGCAAATGAGTAGCAGAGTTGTGCTCACAGTTTTATGTTCAAAATCTGTAGATTTATACATGTATATTTCCAGAGACAGACTGGAAGGAAATATAAATAAATGATTACATGTTAGAACTACAAACGATTTCTCTTTTCTTTTTGCTTATTTGTATTTTCTATATCATACATGCATCACTTCTAAAATTTTAAAAATCTGTTATAAAAAACAGATAAGGATCATAAAACGTCAGTATTGAGATTATTAGGGAGAGTGCAACTAAATGAAAAGCAGACCCACGTACAGACCAAGTGGCACCTGAACTTACTAAAGTTCGTATCTGGAGACCTATGACCCTGACTCCACCACTGAGTAGCTTGTTGGCCTTGTCACTTAGTCGCTGCAAACTTGTCTTCACAGCTGTAAAATGGCCTGCCTGTCTGCCACACTGAGTGGTTGGGAAAATATGGCGCTTCACACAGTGATGTGAAGTTATCCTTGGGAATGTGGGCTACAGCACTAAAAACCATTAAACACAGAGTCAGCTGGGCATAGTGGCTACTCGGGAGGTCCCAGCTATTCGGGAGAATGAAGCAGAAGGATCCTTTGTGCCCAGGAGTTCCAGTCTAGCCTGGGCAACACAGTGAGAACCTGACTCAAAAGTCATCCAGGCAGCTCACCAGAAGGGCTTCTCAACAAAGTTAAGCAGGGCTTAAGAGCATCTAAGATTTTTTTTTTTTTTTTTTTTGAGACAGAGTCTCGCTCTGTCACCCAAGCTCGAGTGCAGTGGCACAATCTCGGCTCACTGCAACCTCTGCCTCCCAGGTTCAAGCGATTCTCCTGCCTCAGCCTCCTGAGTAGCTGGGACTACAGGCGCGCGGCACCACACCCAGCTAATTTTTGTATTTTTAGTAGACACTGGGTTTCACCATGTTGGTCAGGATGGTCTCCATCTCCTGACCTCATGATCCACCCATCTCAGCCTTCCAAAGTGCTGGAATTACAGGTGTGAGCCACAGGATATCCATCAAACTGTTAATAGCGCGCCCTTCTGGGAAATGATACGATGATGGGGAAAAAAGGGACAGTTTCACAGTTTATTTCTATATTCACATAGTTTTGTTGGACTTTTGTTTTATAATATGCATATCATTTTATAATTAAAAATAACCTGTTTTGTTAGTGTTCCTGCTGTGAACTGGGTAACTCCACTTTTTAGAATGTATCCTAAATAATCAGATAATGTGGGCCGGGTGCAGGGGCTCATGCCTATAATCCCATTACTTTGGGAGGCCGAGGTGGGTGGATAACTTGAGGTCAGAAGTTCAAGACCAGCCTGGCCAACATGGCAAAACCCTGCCTCTACTAAAAATATAAAAAAGTTAGCCGGGCATTGGGGTTCACGCCTGTAATCCCAGCTACTCAGGAAGCTCAGGCACAAGAATTGATTGAACCCGGGAGGCAGAGGGTGCGGTGAGCTGAGATCGTGCCACTGCACTCCAGTGTCAACAACAGAGCAAGACTCTCTTAAAACAAAAAACAATAATAATCAGACATGGAGACAAAGATGTTCATCACAACATTCTTGATAATAGTAAAACAAAAATCCTGCAAAAAGTCAAATGTACAATAAACAGAAACTAAGTAAACTGTGGCCGTTCCATAAAATGGAATATCATACATCAACAAAGAGGTTTTTTCAGTAATCTGGAGAATTATTTAAGTATTAAAAAAAAAAACAAAAAACCAAAGCTGACCGTAAACTATAAAATACAAAATTACCTAAACTTGTAAAAGGAGTAATACACAATATGCATAGAAAAAGACAAGAAAATAGGCCAAAACGTTAACAGTGAACTAACTCAAAATGATTATGTAATTTATCTTTGTATCATTTTTCACTTTTTCCAAATTTTCCTCAATGAGCACAAATGGCTTCCCTAATTAGAGAAACAACAGCTTTAAAAAAAAAAAGGAAGAATAGGCCGGGCGCGGTGGCTCATGCCCGTAATCCGAACACTTTGGGAAGCTGAGGTGGGCGGATCACAAGGTCAGGAGTTCAAGACCAGCCTGGCCAACATGGTGAAACCCCGTCTCTACTAAAAATACAAAAAATTAGCCGGGGGTGGTGGCTGGCGCCTGTAATCTCAGCTACTTGGGAGGCTGAGGGAGGAGAATTGCTTCAACCTGGGAGGCAGAGGTTGCAGTGAACAGGGATCGTGCCACCGCACTCCAGCCTGGGCGACAGAGCAAGACTCTCTCGGAAAAAAAAAAGAAATAAAAGGAAGAACATAGAGCCAGTGGTCACCTCTCCCCAGGGTTCCCCTCACAACGTTTGGGGGCCTTTTTGAAATTACCTGGTCAGCCTGCTCAGTGAACGAGTCTGTCATTTTAACAACAACACTAGCGCTGGCCTCTTCATTCTCCACCACATCAATGCTGGCAACCCACTGGAAGGAGAAAACAGCTTTGGTTAAGAGGCAGTGAGTTGTCATTCCATGAAAGAGTCACACATAGAAATGAGGGCAGTTGGCCAGGTGTAGGGGTTCATGTCTTTAACTCCAGCACTTTGGGAGCCAATGTGGGAGGATCTCTTGAGGCCAAGAGTTTGAGACCAGCCTGGGCAACATAGCAAGACCCAGTCCCTACAAAAAAATTTTAAAATTAGTCAGGTGTGGTGGCACATGCCTGTAGTCCCAGCTACCCGGGAGGTTGAGGCGAGAGGATCACTTGAGCCCAGGAGTTGGAGAGTGCAGTGAGCTATGATCGCACCACTGTACCCCGGGCTGGGCGACAGAAGGAGGCCTTATCTCCATTTAAAAAAAAAAAGAAAGAAAAAGAAAGGAGGAGAGTGGAGACAGGTTAAGAGGCTTAAATGAAAACTCAACCTATATTGGGCTCCATCCCAGCCCCTCCTACCTCCAAACACTCTCCTCCGCCTACACATTCACCTCTAAAACACAAACCTTGCACTTCTAGAGACATCAAGGGCCAGCAAATTTTCTGTAAGGGGCCGGATCATAATTACCTTAGGCTTTGCTGGCCATACGGTATCTGTTGTTACTCAAATCTGCAATTGTAACAGAACACAGCAATAAACAGGGGAAAAAAATAAGTGCAGCTGTGTTCCAATAAATCTTCAGAGCTGAAATGTGAATTTCATTAATTTTCACATATAACAAAATATCTTTCTTCATTTGATTTTATTTTCAACCTCCTGAAAATGTAAAACCTTATTCTTAACTCTTGGGCTGTACAAAAACAGGTGGCAGACCAGATTCAGCCCAAAGAGGATCCCTGCCCTACAGCAGAGAGGGATGGGATTTAGGACTGGAAATCAGACAGATCAGGTTTGAATTCCAGCTCTGCCAGAGTGGCTTTCTCACTCCAATGCTGGGCAGAGGTTCCCAACAAAAAAGGTTGTTTGTTGATGATTAACAGGGTCAGTGTAAGAATTAAATGAAATAGAAGATGCTAAAGCTCCTGGCACAGGTGATGCTCAGTCCTTACTCAGGGTCTCTTGGTCTGAAGTCCCCAGAGATAATTATCTCTACCTTAAGCGGTAAACACAGCATCTATTCATCAACATTTTTTATATTATTAATTAACTTGTTATCCCATGAGGAATACTGAAACAACGAAAAGTCTCCATCATCCTAGCCCTCCCTAAGATGGCACGAAGAAATTCGGAGGGGAAAGACCAAGAGCCAGAGGTAAATCAGCTCTCCAGATTCTGCCAAGACCAAGGTAAACCAAAGTGCCACCACCAGGAGAAAATACAGCCTTCACTCTCTAACACATGACACTAACAGGATCTACTGCCTTAAAGATATTGGGAGCATTAAGACTCTATGGGAACTCTGGTACTGGGAACACAGTGCCTGGCCCTTGGCAGAAGTGCTGCCTCTGTCACCACCATGCATCTCTGAAGACCTGGGAAAGCGCCCTCATCAGTGTCCCCAGGCACTGAGCAGATGGGTGGCAGGAAGGGAGTGGTGTGATTGAATTCTTCAGAAGCATATTCCTGTACCAGATTCTGAGCAAGAAGAAAACCTTGGTAAATGTACACTATTTGGGTGATGGTTACACTAAAAGCCCAGACTTCACCACTACACAACATATCCATGTAACTAAACTGTACTTGTGCCCCCTTAATCTATAAAAATTAGATAGTTGTTTTTGTTTTTTTGTTAAGAAAATCCTGAGATCCTTTTTCTGGTCCCAGGGGAACTCTTGCCCAGGCTGCTGCTGCTGCGAACTAAGCTCCCAGAACGCTGCCCCTGGCAGGGTCTCCACCGGGAAAGTGCTGAGGCCTGCTGAGCGGCTGAGGTCAAGGGTCTTTGGCCATGGATCAGCTCTGGTCCGACTTGCCGCCTCCTGGAAATTGACACCTGGCTATGCAAAGTAGTTGAAATAGTCTTTGCAAAGCAAAGAAGCCGTCAGCATTTTTCCGTGCTGAGCCTTCAAACTGCCAGATCCAATGGGGCTAAAAGAACAGGGGTGGGTAGTAATAGTAACATTAATAGCCAGCATTTAAACAGTTTTTACCAGGCGTCAGGTAATTTATGTGCAATCGACACCAATTATCTCATCTAACCCTCGCAACTCTCACTATCAGAATCTCCATTGTACAAATGGGGAAACTGAGGTCCTACGGCGTTAAGTAATCAATACGCGGTCTCACTAGTAACCGGAACTGGGCTGTCTCATTCCAGAGCCTTCCTTCTACACTCTCTCTCCGTCCTCTCACCCCCGCTCCCGTTCTTCCCCTTTGGAATTCTCTCCCGAGTCACGCCGGACTTTTTGGGTCTGGCGGAGGCTCACGGAGCACCTCCTTGCACAGCAAAGGCCCAGCGCCCTGGGACTGGCGTGCGCACGCACTCGGCAACAGGAATAGACGCGTAGACCTGTGCGCGCACGTGCGAGCAACACGGGTCAGGGGGTGCACAGGGGCCCCCAGATTCCTCTAGACTGCCCCGCGCCGGGCTCCACACGAAAGCCCCCGGCCACCCCCGCGGAGACCCAGCAGCCCCCAGCCCGCAGCATTACCCAGTTGCGGGCCCGAAAAGCCTGCACGCATCGAGAACCCAGCGCGCCCCTGCCGCCGTACACCAGCACTCGTCGCGCCTCGCCTGCGGCCGCCGCCGCCGCCATCCTGCTCCTGCCGTCCCGGCTCCTGCAGCTCCGAATGCCTCAAGCCCGAGCGCCGCGCCCCGCCCCGGCCGGCCAACCCCGCCAAGAGGGAACGCGCGGCGGCCGCGCCCCGCTCCGCGCCCGCTGCTGCCGCCTAGCGCGCTGCCACGCTCGGGGCGCCCCGCCACCCGGAGTGACTGTAACCTCGGCCAGGCCCTGCCCCGAGGACGGGGACATCAGCGAAGCCCCGCCTCCCAGCCGCGGGCAAGCTGGGCCCCGGGGCCTGCAGCGAGCGGGGCTAAGGGCGAGGAGGGTGGAGAGCGGGTGTTTTACGAGCATTAATTTGTGAAGTGTAAGCATGTAAAATATAGTATAGTACAATTTTCGACCACTGTTTTGGCAATTTTTTATTTTTAATTGTGCATCAAAATAGAGATTTAAATATCCCCACCTGCCAAAAAGACAGAAGAGGTCGCTACGCTCAAGGAGCTGAAAGTCCACTGCGGAGACGAGACAAACCACACTAGGTCTTATTTCTTCTACCTAACCGTAAATTTATACCCATTAATCCAAATGGCCCTTTTACCACATGCCACCCATCGCCAGACACAGATCCTGGCATTTTCTCCCTTGTATATTAGTTATTTCTGCCCATGGCCTGTATCTTTAACACAGAGCCTCTCAACTACAGCACTACTGACATTTTGGGCCAGATAATTATTTGTGACACGTGCTGCCCTGGGCATTGTAGGATATTTACAGCATCCCTGGCCTGCATACACTAGAAGTCAACAGCAAACCCTTACCCTTCACTTACGACAATCAAAAATATCTCCAGATTTTACCAATTGTCTCCTAGGGGCAAATTCATCCCTGGTAGAGAACCAGAGCTCTAACGCTCTCATAACCTTCTTGATAGCAGAACCCTGTATTATATACATCTTTGTGCCACTTCCCACCCACACACAGAGCCTTGTACACAGCAGACACAGATGTTTGTTCAGTAAACTTGTGCCATGTAAAGCACACAAAAATATGTTACTAGAGAAGAGGATGCAGCCAGCAGCACATTTTGTTGTCAGAAGCTTCATTATCAGAAATAGAACTGCTAGGAGGCTGGATGGAGAGGAGAGCACCATCTATTTAGTGCCCATTATATCCAAGGCACTGTGCTAAGTGATCTGCCTGAGCTATTTCACTTTACTCCACACAATAATCCTATGCAGATTAGAAAGCTGAGGCGTGAGAGTCTCAGACACTTGTCCAGGAGAGTGGGAATTTGAACACAGGTCTTCAATGGCTAGAGTTCCACTTAACCACACCTTTGTTCAGCAAGACAAAGGCTTGATGGGAATCAAGTGTTTCCCTTAGAGTTTTTCTGAAAACAATTGCTTAAGCCTCAAAACACCAAAAGTTGACACAGGTCCATCACTGACGGCAGAAATATGACTCAATGATATTTACGCAAGTCCTGACTTGTCAAAGCATGCTTAATGTTAAAATAAGAACGTGAACTAACATTATTGATCACTTAATATGCCAAGCAGTCTTCTGAGCCTTTTATATGTATTCTGTTATTTTTTACCAGAAAAACATTTGCTGCTTCAAAGTCACTGGGATGAAGATGAGCTGTTGTCATTCAAAGACCTGAATTTCAGCCCCAGCACCGACATCCAGTTTTCCGTGAAAGAAATGGCTGAAATAGTACATTGCCTGTTTACCATAAAGGGTTGCTGGAGCATCAGAGGTGAGCAAGCATATGGTCAAAGCATTTTGTACATGGTAAAGTGCCACTCATCTTTATATATAGAAAGAGACAGGATCTCACTCTGTCACTCAGAGTGGCATGATCATAGCTCACTACAACCTTGAGCTCCTGGGCTCAAGCAATCTTCCAGCCTCAGCCTCCTATAGCTGGGACTACAAATACACACCATCAGGCCCAACTATTTTTTTTATTTTTTGTAGAGATAAGGTCTCACTACATTGCCCAGGCTCAGAAATTCTCATCTTTATTTTCATTGTGGAGTGGCCACTGAAGTGAGCCCCAGTTACGAGGAAGGAAACTGACATTTCCATTAATATATCCCTCTGCTTCCTTGACACTCTCCAGGTGAGATTCCTGGGACCCCTATTGGTTAACAGTGCAACTTCCTGAACCCCCCTTCAGGCTTCTGTGACCAACTAAGAAATTTTACTGCTCCACTTCTGCCCAACTTTGCTCCCCAGAGATATGGATAGAGTGGCTGTTGCCAGTCTCACATGATGTTAAGTTGGTATTCAGGAATAAGGTAAAAGTCAAAATGTCAAAGTCCACAGTATAAGATAGAAAGGAAAGAATATTTCATTCCTAGTATCTACAGATTAAAAGGAAAACCTAGATCTCCCACTGTTAGAAGAGATGAATACCCCAGCAGTGTGGCTACTATTTGCTAATACACTAGAAAAACACTTTTCTCTCCCATTTCAGATAACGTAGAAGGAGGGACGGGTGAGAGCAATGTTAAGTGTTGAATTCCAGGCTGCCCCAACAGCCACAAAGTAATTGTAGTCACAGTTTACCCCCAGCAGATTCACACACTGAGAAATTCATAAGGCCCTGTTTACACATTTCAATATTAAAGCCCCAAGAACCGGGGTCATTTGATGGTATTAATAACAGTCCTAAAGATTCTGACAGCAGTGACATTTCAGAGAAAGAAATGCCAGGGCACCCACGCATCAGAGAGATCGACATTTGATACTGCGCATTGTTGGCAATATTCAAGTGCTAATCATTCCGTTTTTGTTTTCCTTCTACCATATGCATTTTTTGAGATTGGTTTGTGTCTCTTTATCGTCAGAGCTACCTGGTTTTGCTTATTACTAATTCCTTTATCATGAGGTCCACACCAGGGCTATTTAAATACTTGAAACAAGGAACAATTAAACAGTCTGCTGAAACATTAGTCTAGGAGGAGATATAAGGTTACTTCCTTCAGTAACACACTCCGCTATATAGTCAGGTGAAGATTGTCTCTGTAGAGGCTTCTGGATGTGGTTGTAGGAAGCATGGACTGTGCAAGCTCACACTGAAGGAGGACAATAGGATGGACTTACAGTCTTGAAATAGAGTGTTTGGAAGAGCTGACCTTGGAGCAGAGCATTGCCGAGTATCTGAAAGATGTCAACGACCCTTGCTGCTGCTCGGAGACCTTGGGGATGACCTGCACCCACTAGCATGCCTGGATGGTTCAAAAAGGCGTGGTATGGGCTGGCGTCTTTACTCAGCTTCTCCTCCTTCATCCTGATCATCGTTGCCCTGGTAGTGCCCCACTGGGTGAGTGGGAAAATCCTTTGTCAGACTGGAGTGGATCTGGTCAATGCCACAGACAGAGAGCTGGTCAAGTTCATTGGGGACATTTACTACGGGCTCTTCCGAGGGTGTAAGGTGCGGCAGTGTGGGCTCGGGAGCCGCCAGTCCCAATTCACAAGTGAGTATATTGGGGGCATGAAAGCCGATTCTAGGCACTCATTTTTGTTAATGTGTAAGAATGCTTATGTCTCATTGTGGAATTTGGCTGCTGCCTCAATGTCAGGCGTAATGTCAAAGTCCACAGTGAAACAAGGGTTCTGGATCTACATCAAAAAGATCTTTCCTTCCTTCCTTGCTTCCTTCTTTTCTTTTTCTGTAGAGGTGTATAGAAACATTAGAAATAAGGATTTGTGCATTTTTGCAGTTTACCTCTATTAATAATAACTATTAAAATATTGAGGGTTTACATGTGTCAGACATTTTAAGCACTCCACACCACTTGTCTCCTTAAAGCCTTACAACAAAGTTATACAGAAGGAATTGTTAATGTTCCCATTTTCTAGAGGAGTACACTAAGGCTTGGAGAGGTTACATAACTTACCTGAGGTCACCCAGCCAGGAAACAGTGGAGCCGGACTCCAGACCCATGCCACGTGACCACAACAAGTGAGTGGAGGCTGCCTGCAGAACGGAACCTTTGGGAAGCATGATGACCGCTTCCACATCTACTTTTGTAAAAGCTTCATAGTCTGAGAAAATGCAAAGGGGCACTGTGCTTGGGTTCTGGAATCAGACTACGCCGGCTGGAACCCCTACTGGAAAGTTTACTGGTGGGGAGACCTCAAGCAAGGCACTTGCCTGCTCTCTGTGAACGTGAGCTGGCATAGACTTTGGCTGGCATTCCGTGTGGCATCAGAGCTGCCCAGGATGTAAGCAGAGCAGTCTGCTCAAACAAGAATCCAAGCTGGACTTAGGAACGGGCTTCTGGAAAGGAAAAAACAAAACAGGCAATATTCTGCAAGTCTTTTGAATCAATGAGATCACTGGTGAAAAGTGTCCACACAAAACCATAATTAATCAATACCATGCCAATGCAAGGTGATACAGAATTGTATTCATTCCTTGATTTCTATATTTCAGAATTGTAGTAGTTTATAGAAATCTGGCCAAGGTAAATGTATTAAATTTATAAGGACAAAAAGCTGGAACCATTGACAAATATAATACAAATTGTCATCATTTAAATACACAAAAATTTACATTTGTTATGTATATTCAAGATCAATATGTCTGGGCATATTTATATTTACCTAGCAATTAGATTAGACCCTGGATATTGAAAAAATAGCTCCATCAAAATTATAACATAAAACTTGAAAATTACATAAAGAAATAAAAATAAAAGAAATGCTAAGAGCTAACCATGACAACTACATGGACTACTTGATTCTGAACTAGATGCCGTTGCTATAAAGGATGTCATCGGGACTGTAAAACTTCCCCTTTGCACTCTCAAGGTTCTCTAAACAATCTGCTGACAAAAGGCAGATTAATAGGGAAAATGGCACACACATTTATTAGCATGCATAGGGGAAAATCACAGAGTGATTGTCTGCTGTCTCACTGGGGTACAGATGGTTATATCCTCATCATCTTAGGGGAAAGGGAGATGGGGAGGTGTGGATGATTTTAGGGGACTAGTAAATTATTTTTAGGGAAATTCAGTGGGCTTAAAGAACATACAGTGAGCTGGGACAAAGTCTGTTGGGCCCACAGAGCAGACATTGGTTTGTGACAAAAGTCTGTCCAGCTGTGTTAACAGACTTTAGTCTTTCTTCCTGTGATATGGGTACAATTAATGAACACTCAGGGAACGGACCAGAGGTCTTTTTCTTTGGTAGGTCTGGATGTAGGCAGGTAAGGGAATGTCAGAGAACAACCTCATCCTGTGCTTATGAGACAGACAAATAATGGAGAGACACGAGGGAGAGGGGAGGCCAGAGAGACCTTGAGGCTTCTTCACAAAGCTTCATATTTTAGGGGTGTTGGTTTCTGAACCCCAATAGGACAATTGTTGAAACTTGAATGGGGTGAGAAGATTAAACCGCAGTCACGTGCCAGCATTAACCTAATGACCAGACTCCTGCCATTCCCAGCTCACAGAAATGTAAACTGCTTCGAGTGGGAAGCTGCAAACAAATGCATATTTTGTTGGAGCCTTGGAGGAACTCAGTAAATACTTCTTGCCTTCCTCCTTCCTTCTTAGAAGGACACCCATGGGAAACATTCCCCTGGGTTCATCTAACATGGTCTGGTCTGGAAAGCATCAGAACCCTGTGAAAAGCATAAAGGACATTTTATTCTTGTCCCTGAGTAGGAGCGTATTTGAGAAGGTTTTGTTTCCTGTTGCCCTGGGGTTGTCTCAGAGGAGGGTCTATAAACATCCATTCACAGTACCTTGGATGTGATTCTCTTTCAAAGCATTCACGAGGAGCCTGGGGCCAGGTTCCTCCTGTGCTTGGCTGGATTTACCCAGATACAGCTGGGGGACACTGATATTACAAGGTTCTCTAGTGCCAGTCTAGTCTCCTTTAGATTTACAGCTTTTAATTCTAGCACAGTATAACCTCGAGGCAGCTACAGGGTATATCAGAGCCTCCCACAACCAGGAGTCTGTTTCTCCTGGAGTCTCTTTCTGTCATTCACCATCCATCTGTAGAAAGAAAAAAAAAAATCCCCGCAGTTGCAGATCAGTGTAGATGGGGACATAAGTGAAAGTGCTTTGTAAACTGTGGGATGGGGAGGTTTTCTTGGGTCTCGTTCACAAGCAGCCACTTTTCTCATCACAGAGGTCTCCCCAAAAAATCACCCAGGGGAATAAATTCCCACAGCAATCATGGAGAAAACCAAAGAACTATTCATCACAAAGATTAAGGCCCTTTTTTTATACCCAGGCCCTATGAAATAAAAACAAGTCAACATGGCTGTTTGGGTGGCTAGAGAAAGAAAGAGACAAACATTACTTTAGCATTGTCCACACATTCAATTGTACTATGGAGTATTTACAGACCAGGCTCTTAGGAAAACAGGGATGAACAAAACAGACAAGTACCTGCCCTAGAAAAGCTTACCATCTGGCCGGGTACAGTGGCTCACGCCTGTAATTCCAGCACTTTGGGAGGCCAAGGCAGGTGGATCACCTGAGGTCAGGAGTTTGAGACCAGCCTGGCCAACATGGTGAAACCACATCTCTACTAAAAATACAAAAATTAGCCGGGCGTGGTGGCAGGTGCCTGTAATCCCAGCTACTCAGGAGCCTGAGGCAGGAGAATCACTTGAATTTGGGAGGTGGAGGTTGCAGTGAGCCAAGATTGTGCCATTGCACTCCAGCCTGGGTGAAAAGAATGAAAATCCGTCTCAAAAAAAAAAAAAAAAAAAAGAGAGAGAGAAAGAAAACAGAAAGGTTTACCATCTGATAAAGGAGAGGCAGGTAAATATGTACTAGGCACAGAACACAGTATCTGAAGCCACTGCCTTGTAGTTCATTTCCTTCCATTTTTACTATGCTAGAGAAGAGATTTTATTATGCCCATTTTATTGATGAGGAAATTAGAGATCAGAGAAATCAATACATAAAATAATTTCTTTAAAAGCACCTAATATAATCGATTGCTTTGCAGCTTTTAGTTCTCTGGTTCCTCTCTACTTCCTGCCTCACAGGTATTCAACTAGTGGCCAGGACCTGGGTTTGACTTCAGATGTCCTGCTTTTCTTATTTGCCCTGCGGGGGCAAAAAGGACTGCCAGACCTCTCTGGCATTCGGAGCAAACAAATTATCTAATAGTCGTAGATGCTGATAGAATGATTAATCAATTCTGGTATTCAAGTGAGTTGCCTCTAATATGTAGGAAACAACCGTATCTATTCAAATTCAAAATGAGACCTCCAGAATTCAAAAGACTCTGTGTTTAGAATTTTAAATCTCTACTTATCTATGCTTTCTGATTTTTCTGCTCTAGCCCTGTAATAGAGTAGTTAAGCTGACACTTTCTTGCTGTGGGAGCGTGGCTAAGCTATTTCACTTCTCCGAGCCTCAGTTTCCTCATTTGTAAGCGTGAGAGAGGGTGTCCATGAGCAACAAAACAAAGAATATATATAAAGCCACCGGCACATAGTCTGCACCCCATATAGATGGCTGTTGTCATTTATCACCATGAATCATGTGTTGTCATTGATCACCATGAATCGTGTGTAGGGTCATGGATTTCAAGCTGGAAACTTAAATTTAATTCCTCTTGGGAGACATCTAAAACTCTTGGAACTGGGTTTCAAATATGAAAGGCAGGTGAGCAACAGCTTTCCTAGGGCAGCACTGGGTGTCAGGCTAAGGCAGAGTCACCCCTCAGAAAGAAAGTAGAAAGAACTGGTGCATTAACACTCCTGAGAAATGATTTGAATTTCTACTTTTTTCTTCTTTTTTAAAAATAATTTAATTTAGAGACAGAGCCTTGCTATGTTGCCCAGACTTATCTCAACTCCTAGCCCCAAGCAATCCCCCCATCTTGGCCCCCAGAAGTGCTGGGATTACAGGCATGAGCCACTGCCCCAGCCTCGAATTTCTAAATAATGACATATATTAAAAAATAATAAAATCTCAATTAACCATGAGGTCCTGAGCCCTGAGTTATGGCACAAGAATGTGGGGGTTGAGTGAGATTTGCCCTTTGCCAATAAGTATTTTTTAATTATAGTTAATGCACTTCCTACTATGAAGGCTGAGGACTGGGCACTCTTTACCACCCTCTCCACATCACTCCATATGCCCCAAATTCCCTCTCCCCCATCATCCTAATATGATTATTTCTCAATTTTTAAAAATCAAATCTGGATATGGGTTCAATCATTATGTGGATATAATTCTTTCTTTTTAAAAGATGAATTATATACATTATGGACATTATGGATACCTTAATTTATTAAATCAGTCTATTCACATATTGTTTTTTCTCCAATCTTTTGCTATTGTAATGAATATCCAATATTTGATCTACGCTTTGAGCACATGTCGGAGTGCTTCTGGAAAATAAATTCCTAGGTGTGAATTTGCTTTCGTAGATGTTGCCAAATTGCCCTCTAACAAGGTTACACGAATTAATATTTCTACGAGACTTGAGAATGCCTCTTCCTTACACCATCGTCAACACGGTGTGTTAGCAAACATTTTGATCTTTGCCATTTACATACGTGACTGTTTTCTACCGTAAGAGTTTTGGTGAGCATTACTATGTTAGTCATGTGTCCTAAGGATTGCCTGGTCAAGAAAGGGGATAATGAAACAATTTAAAAATCAGGCACAAGCGGCAGGGTCTGGTGGCTCACGCCTGTAATCCCAGCACTTTGGGAGGCTGAGGCGGACAGATCACTTGAGGCCAGGAGTTTGAGACCAGCCTGGTCAACATGGTGACACCCCCGTCCCTACTAAAAATGCAAAGATTAGCCAGGCATGGTGGCGGGTCCCTGTAATCCCAGCTTTTGGGAAGGCTGAGGCATGAGAATTGCTTGAATCGGAGAGGAGGAGGTTGCGCCAAGCCGAGATGGTGCCACTGCACTCCAGCCTGGGTGACAGAACAAGATTCTGTCTCAAAAAATAAAAATAAATAAAAATCAGGCACAAGCTACTGTGTCTGAAACAAAAAGGGGCTGAGGATTTGAAAAGAGAAAAAAAAATCTAAGGGACATTAAGATGGGATAGAAGCACAGGGAAGAAAGACGCTTTACAAAAACAAACTCACTGGAAAGGAGCTCGTCTTCCAGGGTAAAGTTTCCAATGCTGATTAGATAACCATAGGGAGATAAAAATAAATGGAAATTCAGAACTGGAAAGAAACATCAGAACTCACAATGTAAACGTGGAGTGCCTGAAAACGTGTGAGTGGAAAGGACACCTAACAGGAAAAACAAAAACTCTAGTTCTCAGGATTGGGAGACGCCAACCTTCAGTGACTAAGAGAGGCAGGTGAACCAGCAAAGGAACTAGTTCCATCAGGGCGGGTATTCAGCAGGAACCTTGGGGCAATTGCAGAGGAATGAGTATGCTCAGAAGTTCTGTAGCTTTCATAATGTTCAATTCTTCATTTAAAACTACTAAAGATCATGACTTGACACTGTTGATACCATACAGTTGTGAACAACAGTTCTCAGAAAAGGAATTTGGAGGAAAGAATTTATTCCAGTTAACGGTTTACAGACCAGGGGAACACAGCCTCCGGTGTAAAAGGAAGGTGTATGCCAGAGAAGAAAGGGAAGGCTCAGATTTTATAGCAAAAGTTCCCACCCAGGTTTCCAATCAGGTCTGTTTAGGTAAATAAAGGATTCAAATTCACTTAGTTCTGATTGGTTGCTACAGCTGAACCCTGATTAGCTGATACAGCTGAGCCCTGATTGGTCATTACAGCTGAGCTCTGATTGGCTGAGGCAGATCTCAAAGAAAAAAAGTGTGAGTTTTCAAGGAACTCAGAAGATGCCTGTGACCCCCTAGTCAGTAAATGGCCACTTGGCCTATTTTAAATTTAGACCCAGTTAACCACTCAGGACCCATCTTGAAGGACTGGCTCTTTCAGGGTCACATTTGTTCTCATAGTATATTGAACTATAATCTTATGTAGAATTAAGAGTTCCCTTCCCCAAACGCAAGCAATTTAATGTCTCCAAGCCTGTGGGTAAAGGGAGTTTATAAAATCTACCTCATGTCTTTGTCATGCACATTGAACAAGATGACGATGTAAAATGTTTGGCAGATGACTACACTTAGTAAATGTTGATTATCCTCAATTCATATGCAGGGATTACTATCCCCATTGTACTGATGAAGAAACTGAGGCTTGAGAAGTCACATGACTTTCCCAAGACCATCAAAATGTAACAGCAATAACCACAGCTGCCATTTTTGAGAACTGACTTTCCCAGGCACTATTTGAGCTACTCTATTATGTTATTTCATCTTCACAGCTGGTACTGCTGGCAAACATAGAGAAAGCAAATATAAATTAAGATTTCACTAACTTATTTTGCCATATTCATAAGGCAAATTAATATTTTAATAAAACGTTGTGCAACATAAGAATTATGTGTCCTTCACACATGGGGGTAAGCCAGGGTCTACCTTGCTGAGTCAGTGGGGCCTGTGTGCATCAGTTCACATCAGATCCCAGAGCTTCAAGCTCAGTGCAACTTAAATTGACAGCCAGGGCACATTTTGATTTTGTGTCCACTCTAAGGAAGAGAGGCTTGTTGGTCAACTGACAAGTATGAATCTGGGGGCCATCAGTTCATCTCAGAAAGTCTCCCACTGTTTGAAAACCCCATGCTTGCTGTCTTGCCCTCACCCGTGTCTATTGAACCCTTCATGGTATGCAAGCTTGGGCTTTATGAAAGTGAGTCTAACTCTGACATTGAAATAGTGCTGTGTCTTGTCTCCCCAGTCTTCCCACACCTGGTGAAGGAGCTCAACGCAGGCCTTCATGTGATGATTCTGCTGCTCCTCTTCCTGGCCTTGGCCCTGGCTCTGGTCAGCATGGGCTTTGCCATTCTCAACATGATCCAGGTCCCATACCGGGCAGTCAATGGTCCTGGGGGCATCTGCCTATGGAATGTCCTGGCAGGTAAGAAGTCCCTTAGGGAGAGAAAATTATGTCCATACCATCGCAGGGCTGGGCTCCAAGTAGTTGGGCAGAAGGTGTGAAGGAACTAAAATGCCCCATTGGAGCTTTGACTTTCCTGGGTCTAAGACCTTCTTGGTGGGCATGGAATAAACGTCCTCTTTTTCCTTTTTTTTTTTTTTTTTTTTGAGACAGGGTCTCACTTTGTCACCCAGACTGGAGTGCAGTGGTGCGATCTTAGTTCACTGCAGCCTTGACCTCCTGGGCTCAAGTGATCTTCCCACCTCAGGCCCCCAAGTAGCTGGCAGTACAGGCAGGCACCACCATGCCCAGCTAATTTTTTGTATTTTTTGTAGAGACAGGGTTTCACCATGTTGCCCAGGCTAGTCTCAAACTCCTGAGCTTAAGGGATTCGTCTGCCTTAGCCTCCCAAAGTGCTCATGAATTTCCTCTTTAAGTTGCAGAGTCTGTCACAACAAAGAACCATCTCATTAGAGTATGTGAATGGCTGAGGGCTTAGAGCAGTGAAGAGAGATCGAGGTGAAAGGAGAAGCCAGAAGACAGAGAGCTGGAAGTAGGGAGAGGTGGGGGCCCTGAGACAGGAAGGAGATGCAGCTGGTGCTGCAGCTAAGGCTAGGAGGAACTCCACAAATGACAGAAGAGAATGGTAGTGTGAGCAAGAGGCCATTCGTGAAAGGCTCCTCCATTCAGGCTCTGGGTTGAGAAGGGGAAGTGAGTGCCATCTAGCTGCCAAGGTCTTTGGTGTTCCCCCCACACACACTTGGGCATATTAATGCAGACATGGCTCACTGGCTGTCTCAATTCTCCCTCCTCTCACCTCCCCAACACCTTCACTGCACCATGCCCTTAAACTAGATGCAACTTACTGAGCAACCCCTAAGGGCCCTGGGCAGGAACCTGGAGATTTTGCATGCATTACTTCATTTAAATCTCACCACATCCCTCTATGAGGTATTATTAGACCCACATTTACAGATGAAGAGCCTGAGGCTCAGAGAAGTAAAACAGTCGCCCCACAATGAGTGGCAGAGGTGGTATTCCAACCTAGGCATAACTGATTCTAAGCTCTTTATTTTTCCACAGATCCATGCTCTCATTTATGACCATCATGACCTATTTTCCAAGGCAAAACTACAAGATTTTGTGTGTGTGTGTGTGTGTGTGTGTGTGTGTGCATGCATGTTGATTTGGGAGTATATTGATGCACAGAAATTAATTCACATTTAATTATGCACTTAACATATCATCTGTAATGAAAATAACAGAATCTTGTGAAATGAGAGCTGTCACAGAAAACTCAGGTCAAATATTCAAGGTACCATTAGGACAATAATCCCTCACTATGATTACCTTATACAAGAATAATATAAAAACAGGTAATGTTATTTTATTATGTATTATAATATATA
Organism: Hylobates moloch; assembly: GCF_009828535.3. Classification (NCBI taxonomy): domain Eukaryota; kingdom Metazoa; phylum Chordata; class Mammalia; order Primates; family Hylobatidae; genus Hylobates; species Hylobates moloch. Next base: position 68,223,496 of record NW_026652292.1, on the reverse strand, counting down.
TCAATCAATCAATTATTATGTATTTGCCTTTGTTTGCAGATGGTAGCCACCCTGTAGAATTGTTTATATACATGGCTCACCCTCATCAAGACTACAGATGTCTTCCTCATCTGCATGAATCCTCACAGAGGCTGTCATGTAAAAAGTGCTCAACTCTGCTTATTAAATAAATCCTTATCTCTGTCCATTTCTTTCCTCAGAGAGATAGCACTCAGGCTCTACTGATGAAAGTATTGGCAACAGGCAAAAAAGCCTGGGCAACATAGCAAGATCCCATTTCTACAAAAATAAAAAATAAAAAAAAATTAGCTGTCCGTGGTGTCAGGTGCCTGTAGTCTCAGCTGCTTGGGAACTATAATCCCAACATTAGGGAGGCTGAGGTGGGAGGATTGCTTGAGCCTGGGAGGTCCAGGCTGCAGTGAACCGTGATCATGCCACTGCACTCCAGCCTCAGCCAACAGAGCGAAAGCTTGTCTCAAAAAATAAAAACAGGCAAAGCTTTATGTCTTTTGACAAAACTTTATTTCTTGCCACTGAGCTTAAAAAAAAAAACAACACCGTAGTGTCAAAAGGCAGAAAAAGGTGAATAGCCTTTGAATATCTTTTGACTAAACAATTCCATGTTTGGATTTATGCTAAGGAAATACTGGAAAAGAGAACAAGGATGTACATAAAATGATATTTGCTGTAGCACTTTTTAATATCAAAAAATTAGAAGTAATCTAGACATCCAGAAATAAGGTCACACTTACGTAAATTATAGTATGTGACCTTATTTCTATAATTTAGTAGAGACTGCTTAGTCTCTACTAAAAATACTTACATAAATTATAGTGTGTAGTGCATAAAATATTATGCACTCATTTATAGTCATGCTGTAAGCCTGGCACGGTGGCTCACACCTGTAATCTCTGCACTTGGGGATGCTGAGGCAGGAGGATTGCTTGAGCTCAGGAGTTCAAGACCAGCCTGGGCAACATAGTGAGACCTCATCTCCACAAACAAACAAACCAACAAAAATCAAAAATCAGCCAAGCATGGTGGCATGCACCCATGATCCCAGCTATTCAGGAGGCTGAGGCAAGAGGATCGCTTGAACCCAGGAAGTCGAGGCTGCAATGAGCCATGATCACGCCACTGCACTCCAGCCTGGGTGACAGAGCAAGACCCTGTCTCAAAAACAAAAATAAAAACAGGCAATAAAGTCATTCTGTAACAGAATATGTAACAACACATAAAAATGTCCCAGTGAGGGGAAAAAAATCAAATTTAAAATCAAAGTAAGAACACCGTAACACTAATTTTGTTAAAGAGAAAGAAACGTAAAGAAAAACACTAAAATGTTCAAAGTGTTCATGCTGGCTTTTAGGATAAAAGTAAATTTGTTTATGATTTTCTCTGGTGTCCAAATTTTTCTTCGATGAAGATATACTAATCTTTTAAGAAGCATCATAAATGTTATAATTATTAAAAATATTAATTAAAATTGAAACCAGAGGAAGAGGGGGAGAGAGAGAGAAAGAGAGAGAGAGAGAGATTCCTCCCAGAAGGTCAAAGTTTCAAGCAAAACATAGGGAAGTAGTTTGGAATTCTTCCAGTTTTCCCCTCCCTCCTTTCCTTTTTCTATGAATGGTCATCCTTATCCTTAAGCATGGAAGGAGGATAATTAAACAGGAGAGCAACAGTTTTTCTTACATCTTGCCACATAGCCTTCACGGTCTTCATAGAAATGCTAGGATATTTTAGACAATGAACTTCTCCAAATGTGGATTCCCTAGGAAGCATGGTACTGGGTAAGGGGAAAAATTGGAAGAGTGGGCTGGGCGCGGTGGCTCACACCTGTAATTCTAGCACTTTGGGAGGCCAAGGCGAATGGATCACTTGAGGTCAGGAGTTTGAGACCAGCCTGGGCAACATGATGAAACCCCGTCTCTACTAAAACTACAACAATTAGCCGGGTGTGGTGACAGGCACCTGTAGTCCCAGCTACTCAGGAGGCTGAGGCAGGAGAATGGCTTGAACCCGGGAGGCAGAGGTTGCAGTGAGCTGACATGGCGCCACTGCACTCCAGCCTGGGCAATAGAGCAAGACTCCATCTCAAAACAAACAAACAAAAAAAATTGGAGGGGTGGAAATTCAAAGCTGATAAAGCAGATTCTCTCTTTCCCTGCACAATCCTGCCTCTCTCCTTCATACTCTGTAGGTTGTCTCCTACTTTTAAAAGCAAATTAAAATTTACGTCTTCCTCATAATTTTTTTAACCCAAAGCAAGTTTGTCACACATGGCACAGAAATGCCACCTCTCATAGAGTTGCAAAAAGGAGCCATGAATAAGGGTGACCTTTTTGGATTTCAGGCGGCGTCGTGGCGTTAGCCATCGCCAGCTTCCTGGCTGCGGTGAAATTTCACGACCTGACGGAACGAATCGCCAACTTTCAGGAGAAGCTCTTCCAGTTTGTGGTGGTGGAAGAACAGTATGAAGAGTCGTTTTGGATCTGCGTGGCCAGCGCTTCGGCCCACGCCGCAAACTTGGTCGTGGTGGCGGTCAGTCAAATTCCCCTCCCTGAGATTAAGACCAAAATCGAAGAGGCCACAGTCACGGCTGAGGATATCTTGTATTAATAGCCTTCCCCTGTTCACACCCTGTCCTAAGTCAGTTCCGTGTGTGAATGGAGTCCTCATGTTTTTGCAGCCTTCCCACTCCATCATGGCTATGTTCTCAGCAGTAAGAAAAAGGATGTGAAGGACCAAGGCTGTTACCTGGGCCAGAAAAGAAAAACTTGCCCGGAATCCCCAGCGTCCTTGCATTCCTCTCTCATGACCTTGGAGTTCAAGTTGCAGCTGGAGACTGCCACTTGCCAGCTGTGTGTGACATTAGACAATTCACTTAATGTCTACGTCTCTGTTTCTTCATCTGTAAACTAACAGATGTTCACAGTAACAACTTCGCAAGGCTGTTGTGAAGTTTAAATGGGTGATGATATTGCCAGATTCTGCATTCTGTAGAGCACTTGACAAATATATGATACTACATACTCCAATAAGTGTCTGTAGATCCCTGGTCAATTCCATACAATATTGGGCAGGTGAGTAGGGAAGAATTCGAAGAGGAATACGATACTGTTCCTGTCCCTGCCCTCCAGAAACACCTAGTCTTTCCACGTGACACAGGACTTAGCAACGGTAACACTAAGAATGCAAATAACTGCCATTTTTTGAGTGGCTACTATGTGCTAGACACTGTTCTAACTCATTTATTAACTCATTAGGTCCTAATGGCAAAAACAGCAATTAGTTTTGCACCAACCTAATAATAGAACAGCCATAAGGGACCGAGGAGGGAATTAAATCTTGGGGATGGGGTGTGGTATTAAAGAAAGTATCACAGCGTGAACATGTGATCTGAGCTTTGAAAGATGAGTAGACTTTTTCCAGTGGTGAAGGAAGCAAAGTTAGAGAAGGGCATTCCAGGATGCATCAGTAAAAAGGCTGGGCAGAGGGTGTGAAATTACAAGGAGGGACTGGGCACAGTGGCTCACACCTGTAATCGCAGCACTTTGGGAGGCTGAGGTGGGCAGATCATGGGGTCAGGAGTTCGAGACCAGCCTGACCAATATGGTGAAACCCTGTCTCTACTAAAAATACAAAAATTAGCCCGCCGTGGTGGTGCGCACCTGTAGTCCCAGCTACTCGGGAGGCTGAGGCAGAAGAATCACTTGAACCCGGGAGGCGGAGGTTGCAGTGAGCCGATATCACACCACTGCACTCCAGCCTGGGTGACAGAGTTAGACTCCGTCTCAAAAAAAAAAAAAATAGAAATTTCAAGGAGGGCTTAGAAGCGTGTGAGTACTCAATGGGATTAGAATGTCGCTTTGATCACCTGTTGGAGAAATTCAGCTGTTTTGTGCTGGGTTTTCCTAAATGCCACTGGAATGATTAATTTTATGTGTCACCTTGGCTGGACCACAGTACCCAGATATTTGGTCAAACACTTCTAGATGTTTTTTCAAAGGTATTTTTTGATGAGATTAACACTTAAATTTGTGTATTTTGAGTAAAACAGATTACCATCTATAATTGGATGGTAATTCCCTCATCTAATCAGTTGAAAGGCCTAATGGAAAAAAGGCCTAGCTCCCCTGAGGGAGAGAGAATTCTGCCAGTAGACTTTTTGGACTCAAACTGCAACTGTCACTGGATCTCCAGCGTGCCCACCTAGCCTCAAGATTCTGGAATTGCTGGCCTCCTGAGTCATGTGAGACAATTCCTTAAAATACCCCCCGCTTTCTCTCTGTTACTCTACACACACACACACACACACACACACACACACACACACAGCCTGTTGGCTCTGTTCCTCTGGAGAACCCTGACTAACAGAGGTACACAACTCTATGAACTCATTTTCCCTTGGTGCTAGCTTGGATGAATCTTTTCCCAGGTCTCCTATCTTCATGTCATGCAAAAGTTATCTAATGTGATCGTTCTGTAGTTCATGAGGACGATGATTGGGTTTTCATGCACGTGTGTAAGATGTGCCATCCTGGAACCTTGTTATGACATCCGCACATTACCCATCTGACCTGAAGAAAAAAAAAGGAAAAGGATTTTTTTTTTTTTTTTAACAGAGCTTCGCTCTTGTTGTCCAGGCTGGAGTGCAATGGCATGATCTCAGCTCACTGCAACCTCTGCCTCTCGGCTTCAAGCAATTCTCCTGCCTCCGCCTCCCAAGTAGCTGGAATTACAGGTGTGCGCCACCACGCCCAGCTAATTTTGTATTTTTAGTAGAGATGGGTTTTCACCATGTTGGTCAGGCTGGTCCCAAACTCCTGACTTCAAGTGATCCACCTGCCTCGGCCTCCCAAAGGGCCGGGATTACAGGCATGAGCCACCATGCCCAACCTGGGAATTTTTTTTTTTAAGTGATCTAATTCCCTAGATTAGCTCCATCTAAAATGACACCTGATTTGGTGACTTCAGGAAGTGCTCGTGTCATCTCTCTCTTCTTTATAATTCCTTGCTGGGCTCACCTGCCCCTTTCAGCCCTCTTTCCATATCCCAGGCATAGCTTCAGCACTATTTAGTGGACTGATGGAACTCACCAAAGATGCAGATGGCACATGGCTAGAAGAGACAGTTATGTGATAGGAGACAGATCCAAAAGATAGTGACAGACTGCCAAGCTGTCTTGAAAACAAGAGGAAATGTCAATATCATATCAAGTTTGAACACAAAGTTCTGCTGACGGGTTTTTAAAAAATCAACATAAATACAGAAAATCTGACAACAGTTTATATGACAAGTGTCTGAGGATCTTGGTACATTTATTCATTCAACAGTATTGATACTGATCTAGGTGCTGGGACTAAAGCAGTGAACTGACAAAAATCTCTGTCCTCCAGACATTTCATTCTCCCAGCAGCTGGGGATGATTCATACTGAGAAGGCTTGTGATGGAGCTATGCAAAAAGTTAGCACAGCGGCCCGGCGTGGTGGCTCATGCCTGTAATCCTAGCACTTTGGGAGGCCAAGGAGGGAGGACTGCTTGAGTCCAGGAGTTCAAGACCAGCCTGGACAACATAGCAAGACCCTCTCTCTCTATTTCCAAAACTAAAAATAAAGTCATCAGGGCCATAGTCTTTGAACTGATCACTGCCTTCAGTCATATGCAGACCATCATGCCAAGAAGGGGGCAGAGTGGACCAGGCACAGTGGCTCACGCCTGTAATCCCAGCACTTTGGGAGGCTGAGGTGGGCAGATCACCTGAGGTCAGAAGTTCAAGACCAGCCTAGCCAACGTGGTGAAACCCCATCTCTACTAAAAATACAAAAATTAACTGGGAGTGGTGGTGGGTGCCTGTAATCCCAGCTACTTGGGAGGCTGAGGCAGGAGAATCGCTTGAACCCCAGAGGCAGAGGTTGCAGTGAGCCGAGATAGTGCCATTGAACTCCAGCCTGGAAGCCAAGAGTGAAACTTTGTCTCAAAAAAAAAAAAAAAGGTACAGAGTGAATTCAGTTTTTCTTCTAAGTGTAAATTAGTATTGACTTTAATCAAGATGGATGTGTTTCTTTTTTTTTTGTTTTTTTTTTTGAGACAGAGTCTTGCTCTGTTGCCCAGGCTGGAGAGCAATGGCAGGATCTCAGTTTACTGCAAGCTCCGCCTCCCGGGTTCAAGCGATTCTCCTGCCTCAGCCTCCTGAGTAGCTGGGATTACAGGTGCCCACCACTGAGCCCAGCTAATTTTTTGTATTTTTAGTAGAAATGGGGTTTCACCGTGTTGGCCAGGCTGGTCTCAAACTCTTGACCTCAGGCAATCCACCCGTCTCAGCCTCCCAAAGTGCTGGGATTACAGGCATGAGCCACCATGCCAGGCCGGATGTGTTTCAAGAAGTCAAAGTGCAGGCTTTTGTACGCATATGCACTTTTTCTGTGACAGAGTCCATAGTTTTTGAAAGTGTTTCAGAAGTATCTATAATGTCTTTAAACCATAATCCATCAGGTGGCAACCACGTTACTGGCAATAATCAGGCCTAGTCTGAAAGACCGTCTTTCAGGAATAGGGTAAATGAGATTCCAATATGGAATTTAGCAGGTTGAGAGTGGGCATGGGAAGAAGAGAGATTAAATATCTGGGTCACAAAATTCACTTGCATTATTTTTCAAATGCACGGAGGAAAATGTAGCTCCTTTATCTTGACTACAATTAATTTGGTCATTCTATGAGTAAACAAATAGTAGCTTCAGGAAGGGGGCTGATCACAGGAAAAGACCAAGGCAGGATTAGAGGATTGGGACTTCCAACCTCACCCACACCCATGACTTCTGGGAGGAAAGAGAGGCTGAAGGTTAAGTTGATCACCAATGGCCAATGCTTAATCAATCATGCCTACATAATGAAGCCTCGGCAGAAAACCGAAAGAACTGGGTTTGGAGAGCTTCCAGATGGCTGAGTATGTGGAGGTTCCTGGAGGGAGGTGCACCCAGGGAGAGCATGCAAGCTCCGCGCTCCTTCTCCCACAGCTTGCTCCATGCATCTCTTCATCTGTATCCTTTGTGATATCCTTTGTAATAAACCAGTAAATAGAAGCGTTTCCCTGAGTTCTGTGAGCTGCCCCAGCAAAGCCAAACCCAAAGACGAAGTTGTGGGTTTGGCTAATTTGAGGCCAATCAGTCAGAAGTTCCAGAAACCCAGACTTGCGACTAGTGTCTGAGGGAGGAGGGACAGCTTTGGGGACTGAGCCCTTAGCCTGTGGGACCTGATGCTATCTCCAGGTGGATAGTGTCAGAACTGACTTAGAGCACACCCAGCTGGTGTCTGCTGCAGAACTGATTGCTTATTTGTTGTTGTTGTTGTTGTTGTTGTTGTTTTGAGACGGTGTCTCGCTCTTTCACCCAGGCTGGAGTGCAGTGGCGCAATCTCGGCTCACTGCAGGCTCCGCCCCCTGGGGTTCACGCCATTCTCCTGCCTCAGCCTCCCGCGTAGCTGGGACTACAGGCGCCCGCCACCTCGCCCGGCTAATTTTTTGTATTTTTAGTAGAGACGGGGTTTCACCGTGTTAGCCAGGATGGTCTCGATCTCCTGACCTCGTGATCTGCCCGCCTCGGCCTCCCAAAGTGCTGGGATTACGGGCGTGAGCCACCATGCCCGGCGCTTATTTGTTGATGGAGGGAAATTCCCCACATTTGGCCATAGAAGTCTTCTGTATTAATTGTTGTTGAGAGTAGTTTGAGAGCTCAGAAAAACACTGAATTCTTTCCTCTCAGAGGTCACCATCTTGTGTGGGCCAGGCACTGTACACTTTCTCCTTAATTCTGACAACAATTATTCAAGATAAACAATATTATCTTTTTTTAAACAGATGGGTAATTTTAGGTTTGGAGAATTTAAGGAACGTGCTCAGCCCCACTGCTAATAAGTAATGGAGAAAGACTTCAGCTCTGATTTATATGACGTCAAGGCCACCACTTTTCCAATACACCAAGATTATTGCCTTGCATCAGTCTTGAGGCTCCTTCTCGGGGTGTCTGCAAGTCGCCGTGCAGGTTGCTCCCTGCCCAAGGGAGGTGCAAGTATAGGGGGTGAGGGACTAGCCCATGCGCCCCTGGCTTGTCCTGGCCTCATCTACAAAGGTGCTTTCTCCTAAAGGGGATGGCTTTTCCTAAGGCTCACAAAGGTGTCCAATGGTCTGCAGTGCACTATCCCTTCCAGCCGACCAGTCCATGCAAAGTCAAAATGTTAGTCATAACATTATTTTATGACATTAATTAGAATGTGATGATGATTAATTTGCATATGCCCTTTAAAAATAATTATCATATGCATACATTTGTATGCTTGCTAATGATATGATATTACTAATACTAACTGCAGGGACCAAAGCCAATAAAATTTAGCTGCAATTAAGAAAAGTAATTTGTTACTGGTGAAAAGAAGTTCTACTCTATGTTCACAGTATAAAAAATGAGTAATTGCCAGGGCTGGTGGCTCAAGTCTTTAATCCCAGCACTTTGGGAGGCTGAGTCGGGTGGATCACCTGAGGTCAGGAGTTCAAGACCAGCCTGGCCAACATGGTGAAACTCCGTCTCTACTAAAAATAGAAAAAATTAGCCAGGCGTGGTGGTGCGCGCCTGTAGTCCCAGCTACTTGAGAGGCTGAGTCAGGAGAATCGCTTGAACCTGGGAGGCAGAGGTTGCAGTGAGCCAAGATCATGCCATTGCACTTCAGCCTGGGCAAAAAGAGCGAAGGTCCATCCACAAAAAAATGAGTAATACATGGTTTTCATTAATGAAAATATAACTAATAACATATACAACTTATCAAGACTTTTGGATAGCAAGGATCTTTCCATGTCAAATCAGAGCAGAGTTATATGTTACAAATATACTTCTCTCTCTTTCAAGAAAAATGTGAAACTATGAAGAGTAAATTAACTCCTCACACTTCCAAAAGCATATAATAAAAATGCTAACTCCTTCAATTTAAAAAATCCTATTTTCTATGTCATAAATAAGGTCACTGCAAAGAGGTTGATGGTTAATGCAAACTAACACATGTTTTAGCAAAAATGTGCCACATAATCCAAAAAGACAATTATATTGTTTTCCTAGGGTTCCTGAAACAAATTACCACACAATTAGTGGTTCAGAACAACACACATTTATTATCTTAAGAGTTTCAGAGGTCAGAAAACCAAAATGGGTCTTACTGGTTGCTATGGTTTTGATGTGTCACCCAAAGTTCATATGTCAGACATGGCCCCTAATTCAAAAGTGTTGAGAAGTAAGACCTTTAAAAGGTGATTAGGTCATGAGGGCTCTGCCCTGGTGAATGAATTAATTCACACCCTCTCATCGTGTAATGCCTCACACTATGTTATGATGCAGCAAGAAGGCCCTCGTCAGATGCCAGCATCTTGATATTGGACTCCCCTGCCTTCAGATCTATGAGAAATAAATTTCTTTTCCTTACAAATTACTCAGTTTTTGGTATTCAACACAAAATGGACTAAGACACTGGGGTAACTCAAGGTGATGGCAGAGGTCAAGCACAATGTCTCATGCCTGAAATTCCAGTGCTTTGGGAAGCCAAGGTAAGAGGATCGATGGAGGCAAGCCTGATCAACATAGTAGTGACCCCCATCTCTATTAAAAATTCAAAAATTGGCCAGTCATGGTGGCATGCATCTATAGTCCTAGCTGCTCAGGAGGCTAAAGCAGGAGGATCACTTGAGCCTAGGAGTTCCAGGTTACAGTGAGTTATGATCACGCCACTCCACCCCAGCCTGGGTAACAGAATGAGACCCCCTCTCAAAAAAAAAAAAAAAAAAAAAAAAAGAAAGAAGGAAAGAAAAAGAAGAGGAACGGTGTTGGCAGAATTGTGTTTCTTCTGGAAGCTCTATGACAAAGTTTGTTTCTTTGCCTTTTTTAGCTTCCCGAGGCCACCTACATTTGCTGAGTCATCGTCCCTTCCAGCAATTATATATTTCCAGACTCTGCTTCCATCATACAGGCGATGATGGCTCTGACCCTTCTGCCTCTCTCTTAAAAGAACCCTTGTGATTATACTTGGTCCACCCAGATAATCCAGTACAACTTTGGGGAACAGATTTCCACCTACCACAGCAATGTTACTCAATGCCAGTATTTCTTATTCTTTTTATTTTTATTTATTTATTTATTTTTTTGAGACGGAGTCTGGCTCTGTCGCCCAGGCTGGAGTGCAGTGGCGCGATCTCGGCTCACTGCAAGCTCCGCCTCCCGGGTTCACGCCATTCTCCTGCCTCAGCCTCTCCGAGTAGCTGGGACCACAGGTGCCCACCACCACGCCCAGCTAATTTTTTGTATCTTTAGTAGAGACGGGGTTTCACCGTGGTCTCGATCTCCTGACCTTGTGATCCGCCCGCCTCGGCCTCCCAAAGTGCTGGGATTACAAGCGTGAGCCACCACGCCCGGCCCAGTATTTCTTATTCTAACAATATTCATGAAAAGAACATAATGTTTAGATATAAGACTCATGAACAAAAAAGGTATTAATTATTAATCATTACTAATAGATTAGCATCACAATTTAGAAAATACTTGCTGGGGCTGAGCACTGTGGCTCACGCCTGTAATCCCGGACTTTGGAAAGCCGAGGTGGGTGGATCGCGAGGTCAAGAGATCAAGGCCATCCTGGCCAAGATGGTGAAACCCCATCTCTACTAAAAATACAAAAATTAGCTGGGCATGGTGGCGCATGCCTGTAGTCCCAGCTACTCGGGAGGCTGAGATAGGAGAATAGTTTGAACCCGGGAGATGGAGGTTGCAGTGAGCCGAGTTCGCGCCCCCTGCACTCCAGCCTGGTGACAGAGAAAGACTCCATCTCAAAAAAAAAGAAAAAAGAAAATACTTGCTGGGAATGGGGTGCTAAACTACTTCCAGTACTTAAATATTAAGCCAGGTTCATCACCGGAAGTCATAGAGGGGAAGGGGGCTACGCAAGGCAAAGGGAATCTCAAAGGTGAAATGTGAAACGTGATTTCATGATGCGATACTGGAGAGGGACACAGCAACTCAGAGAAGTTCCTGAGCCCACTTTATTTATTTATTTATTTTGCTTTGTTTTATTTTATTTTTTTCTTTTCAAGATGGAGTCTCACTCTGTCACCCAGACTGGCGTGCAGTGGCTTGATCTTGGCTCACTGCAACCTCCATCTCCCGAATTCAAGCAATCCTCTTGCCTCAGCCTCCCAAGTAGCTGGGACCACAGGCATGCACCACCGTGCCCAGCTAATTTTTTTTTTTTCTGTATTTCTTTGTAGAGACGGGATTTCACCATGTTGGCCAGGCTGGTCTTGAACTCCTGACCTTAAATGATCCACCCACCTCAGCCTACCAAATTGCTGGGATTACAGGCGTGAGCTACCATGCCTGGCTTCCTGAGCCCATTTTAGATGAATTTCTACAGGTGAAAGGTTTCTCCTATTCATTTCCTCATGATTCTTCATTTCCTTTTAGTTTTGGTAGTTTGGGTTGTGAAACCAAGAGTAAAGCTTCTTAACAAACCTATGCAACTAAGACACACATGAAATCCTTGCCACATAAATTAGGTTGTATGCTCTCTGTTTCTTACTTTCTTTTCTACGGCAATGTCAATCATGAGTCAGCAATAAGTCACAGCTTGACAAAAAAAAGGCCAATCAGTAACGGAGCGTTTGCCATATGCTAGGCTTTCGGCTAAGTACCCCACATGCATTGTTTCATTTTCATTCTCATAAAAATTCTGAGATGTAGTTGCTCTTATTACCAGTTTTTGGGTTTTTGAACAAAAGTTCTCTGAACAGAAATGTGGAGGAAAGACTTTATTCCAATGAACAGTTTGAAAACCAGAGAGAGGCAGCCTCCTTCTACCCCTCTATGATTTTCAAGGATGTACCTAGCCTAACATATAAGTATTTGAAGTAGGTGCGTACCCCATTCCCAGTCTTGCAAACCAAAGAGACACAGTTTGCAAACTGAGGAGCTGCAGCCTTCAGTTTGTGAACAAAAGTTCTCTGAAAAGGAATTCGGAGGAAAGAGGCTTTATTCCAGTGAACAGTTTGCAAACTGGGGAGACAGCTTCAGTGTAAAACAAAAGTGCATTCCAGAGAACAAAAAGAGGGTTCAGGTTTATAGCAAAACGTCCCCCCCAGCTTCCCAATCAGGTCTGTTTATGAAAATAAAGGATTCAAACTTTCTTAGCGCTGATTGACCAACACAGCTGAGTTCTGATTGGTTGGTAGAGCTGCACCCTGATTGATTTATATAGCTGAGTCCTGATTGGCCAAGGCAGGTGAGCTCTGATTGGTTGGTTCAGGTGAGACCTGAAAGTCTCAGAGTTAAAAGGGTGTGGGTTTGGGGGGAGTTCAGAGTGTATGTTTGACCTCTAACAAGCAAATGGCTCCTTGGCTCTATTCAAAATTTAGGCCCAGTTAGCCACTCAGGATCCATCTTGAAGGATTGACTCTTTGAGGTTCACATTTATTCATTACATTTATTCACAAGTTAAAGAATTAGACACACAGCTTTCTCATTTGTAAAATAACGAAGTCACGTAAGATAATCTCTAACTTTCTTTCCCTCTCTAAAATTTTATGACTTTTAGTGCTATATAATATATCCAGATTTATAGTGAATAGAGCGCCTAACTATATGCCAGGCACTAAGCTAGGCATTTTCATGAATGCTATTTGGTAATAGTTGACAACCAATGTGATTGGAGAGGCTGTTACCTACACTGACAATTCGATATCGTGAGGATTTCAACCACCAATCCAACTATATTCTGAATATACTGTATATGCATTTCTCTGATGTTCACGGCTGAGTTCTTGGTTAAATAAAACAAATGTAAAAACATGACATGTAATTGTTTGCTTTATTGCTTTTTGTTTTGGAAAAAAATAATAAGCAACACTAACAAATAACTTTGGAACCACAGTGATTTTTCTTTTGTCATTGACCTCTTGCGGAACAATAAATTGAACGTAATTCGTTTTTTTATTCTAACATAACAATTCTCTCAACCTTATAGATTTCAAGGGAATAGGAGGCAGGAGGGAGTGAATAGGACAAAAAGAATTCTTTCTATTGAAAAGGAGATGTGGCCGGGCGTGGTGGTTTACGCCTGTAATCCTAGCACTTTGGGAGGGTGAGGCTCAGGAGTTCGAGACCAGCCTGGCCAACATGGTGAAACCCCGTCTCTACTAAAAATACAAAAATTAGCCGGGCGTGGTGGTTCGTGCCTGTAATCCCAGCTACCGGGGAGGCTGAGACAGGAGAATCACTGGAACCTGGGAGGCAGAGGTTGCAGTGAGCTGAGATCGCGCCACTGCACTCCAGCCTGGGCGACAGAGTGAGACTCTACCTCAAAAAAAAAAAAAAAAAAAGAGATGTTTGTAAGAGGCCCACAGAAGTTCTCAGCACCAGACCAGGTGTGGTGGCTTACGCAACCCTGGGGTAGGAGGCAGGAGGGAGTAAAAAGGACAAAAGAATTCTTTCTATTGAAAAGGAGATGTTTGTCTATTAATATAATCCCAGCACTTTGGGAGGCAGAGGCAGGAGGATCAGTTGAGCCCAGGAGTTCGGGACCAGCCTGGGCAACACAGGGAGACCCCATCTCTATAAAAATATATTTTAAAAAAAGGAAGAAAGGAAAAAAGAAGTTCTCAGCACTGTTGAAGAGAGAAACGAGCCATCCTTGAGTCATCCTGTGGCCCACCTGAGAGGCAGCTCCTGATGTACCTGCTGTTTGTTAACTATGTCATTAAGGGTGATTTCTGTCCCCAAAACAAACCCCTCAAAGTTTTACTTTTGTTTTGAAAAGTAATGTTCCTATGGTGAGTAGTCAGCTGAACAATTTTTAAAGCCCGCCTTTCAGGGTTTTGCTGTAGTAGGTTATTCCTTGTAATGAAAAAAATTTTCTTGAAAATTAATAAATCATTATTTTTTAAATTTTGTTTTGTAAGTATGGCTTTGTTTCTTTAAAGCTCTCATCAAGAAGGCCTCGTCTCTTTTCTCAGCCATCGCTATGGCAAACTTTAACAAGTTAGTTAGAATTTACAAAACTGTGGCAAAAACACTGTTATGTACTTCGGAAAGTAAAGAGTGGGAATGCATGACTTTTTCAAGTTCCCTTTACATAGCAGGTTGTATGCCTTTCAGCAAAAATGAAAATAATAATAATAATACATTGAAATAGGTAATATTCCATTTATTAAAGTTATACATTCACAAAATTTGTTCCTCCTTAAATTGAAGTTCAGCTTATAAATATTATTGTTCTGTTTTTAAGGTTAGCAAATTTTAATGATCTCTTTTTAAAAGCTTTGTTTTACCATTTGGTCCCCTTTATGAATGTACTAAATAAACATCTTGAAACAGCCTATATAACTTAATTTATTTTCCATGCACTTTAATTAACTGTCAAAATTTAATAATTCTTCTAAGTCTAATGAATTAAAGTTAAAATGCTGTGAACCTTATCTTAAAAATTCTGGCCGGGAGCAGTGGCTCAAGCCTGTAATCTCAGCACTTTGGGAGGCCGAGGTGGGCGGATCACGAGGTCAGGAGTTTGAGACCAGCCTAGCCAACATGGTGAAACCATGTCTCTACTAAAAATACAAAAAAAAAAAAAAAAAGCTGAGTGTGGTGGCAGGCGCGTGTAATCCAGCTACTCAGGAGGCTGAGGCAGGAGAATTGTTTGAACCTGGGAGGCGGAGGTTGCAGTCAGCCGAGATCACACCACTGCACTCTAGCCTGGGCGACAGGGCGAGACTCTGTCTCAAAAAAAAGAAAAATTCCAGTCCTGTATATAAATAAGCAAAACCTGATTCCAAATCATTGGAAATACACGGCTGTCCTGTTTCACCAGCAGACCAGCTTCTCTGTCATCACCAATACATAAAATAATAAGGAAGTACAAATTTAAAAATCAAAAATATCAATACCTTGATTTTGCTTCTTTTAAGTATTTTTGTACTTAATTCTAAGCTTTGTCAGGGCAAAAAGAAACTTACTCACGAAGTAAATGATTACATCATCTCTCACAACTTTAGGAATTGCCTTCCCATCTATTTTGGGAATTGACTTCTCAGGAGGTTTGAGGTTGCACTGTGACCTTGAGTCTTGCCTCAAATTAAACCCAGTTTAATACTGAAGCCTGCCTTATACCTTACCACTATTATTCATCTTTACTACCCTGCTCGACGTTTTCTTTTTGCTTATCTTTAACATGCTAGATAACTGATATTTGTGTTATACTTACTGTATATTGCCTGCCTTTCTCCATGAGAATGTCATCTCTATGAGGACAGGAATTTTTCTTTTCTTTTTTTTTTTTTTTGACAGAGTTTCACTCTTGTTGCCCAGGCTGGAGTGCAATGGCATGATCTCGGCTCACTGCAACCTCCACCCCCTGGGTTCAAGTGATTCTCCTGCCTCAGCCTCCCAAGTAGCTGGGATTACAGGCATGAGACACCACGCCTGGCTAATTTTGTATTTTTAGTAGAGATGAGGTTTCTCTATGTTGGTCAGGCTGGTCTCGAACTCCCAACCTCAGGTGATCCACCCACCTCAACCTCCCAAAGTGCTGGGATTACAGGCGTGAGCCACTGCGCACAGCCAGGACAGGAGTCTTTCTAGGGCTTTTGCTGTTTGACAGATGTTAAGCACCCAGAACTGCTCCTAAATTATTTAGAAAATAGGCCAGGTGTGGTGGCTCATGCCTGTAATGTGCCAGTTGGAATTCTGCAATATCTATACATATGTAGGTACATTATGTGTGTATGTACATATGTATGTATCTATACAGTATGTAGCCTTTTCAGACTGGCTTCCTTCATTTAGTAAAATGTATTTATGTTTCTTCCATGTCTTTTTTTTTTTTTTTTTGAGACGGAGTCTCGCTCTGTCACCCAATCTGGAGTGCAGTGGTGCGATCTCGGCTCGCTGCAAGCTCCACCTCCCGGGTTCACGCCATTCTCCTGCCTCAGCCTCTCCGAGTAGCTGGGACTACAGGCGCCCGCCACCACGCCCGGCTAATTTTTTTTTTGTATTTTTTTAGTAGAGATGGGGTTTCACCGTGGTGTCGATCTCCTGATCTCGTGATCCTCCCACCTCGGCCTCCCAAAGTGCTGGGATTACAAGCGTGAGCCACCGCGCCTGGTCTCTTCCATGTCTTAGTACCTTGATAGCTCATTTCTTTTTAGCACTGAATAATATTCCATTGTCTGTGTGTACCAAAGTTTGTTTATCTATTTATCTACTGAAGAACACATTGGCTTCCTCCAAGCTTTAGTAATTATGAATAAAGCTGCTATAAACATCCTTGTGCAGGTTTTTTGTGGTCATAAGTTTTCAACTTCTTTGGATAAATGTCAAGAAGTGTGATTGCTAGATGATATGGTAAAAGGATCTTAGTTTTGTAAGAAACTGCCAAACTGTCTTTCAAAGTGGCTATACCATTTTGCATTCCCACCAGCAATGAATGAGAGTTCCTGTTGCTCCACATCCTCACCAGCATTTGGTGTCATCCGTGTTCTGGATTTTGGCCATTCTAATGGGTGTGTGTGGTATTTCACCATTTTCTTCTTATAAGAAAAAAAATTACCTATGACAGCTAATAAGCCAATGCTTGCTTTTTAGATTAGTGATTGGATTTACAGAAGTTCAGGAAAGAAAGAGGTTGGTATAGGGATTAGTGAATAAAGTTTCTCAGGAAAGGAACTAGAGCTCAACTAAAAATGTTTCATGCTGGCCAGGAGGGTTACAGGGTGCATGCCGGGCAAAGGCAGAAATGGAGACAAGCAGAGTGTGGAAGGAGAGATGAAGCCCATGTGTTCTTTACACCAGCGGTCCCCAGCCTTTTTGGCACCAGGGAGGTTGCAGGGGTCATGAGGTTTTTTTGTGGTCGTAAGTTTTCAACTTCTTTGGATAAATGTCAAGAAATGTGATTGCTAGATGATATGGTAAAAGGATGCACAATTGGAAAAATTGTGTGTTGGGGGTGGGGGTTAGATGGTTTCAGGGTGAAACTGTTCCACCTCAGATCAGGAATTAGATTCTTAAAAAGAGTGTGCAACCTAGGTCCCTCACATGCACAACTCACAATAGTGTTGGTGCTCCTGCGAGAATCTAATGTGGCCGCTAATCTGACAGGAGGTGGAATTCAGGCAGTAACGCTCACTGGCCCACAGCTCATCTCCTGCGGTGCAGTCTGTTTGGTTCCTAACAGGCCATGGACCAGTACCAGTCTGTGTGGCCTGGGGTTTGGGAACGCCTGCTATAGACAATGGACAGATGTACCAAAAAGAGTAGAAGGTTGTATACTGGCCGATAAATTTTGTAATACCAGCTATCTTGCAGAAAGTATTTCCCACGTGCCAGCTACTGTGCTAAACACTTTATCTGCTTTACCTGTATTATCACATTTAATTCCCATGGCATTTTTTTTAACTTTTTACTTTTACATAGCCTTAGACTTAGAGGAAGTTGCAAAAAGAGTACAAAAATTTCCTAAATATTCTTTAGCTAGATTCTCCAAATGTTAAAATTTTATCACATTTGGGCCAGGTTCAGTGGTTCATGCCTATAATCCCAGCACTTTGGGAGGCTGAGGCAGGAGGATCACTTGAGTCCAGGAGTTCGAGACCAGCCTGGGCAACAAAGTGAGACCCTGTCTCCGCAAAAAAAATGGAGAAATTAAAAAAAAATTTTTAATTAAAATTTTTATCACATATGCTTTATCATAGTCTCCCTCCTTTTTCTTTCTCTATGTGTGTTGTGCAAACATCTGTGTGCATAAATTTTTGCTGAACCATTTGAAAGTAAGTAGCCAAGGACATCTTACCACTTTACCCCTAAAAATGTCCATGTATATTTTCTAAAACACAATGTACAGCAACCACTGTACAATGATGAAAATGGAGAAATCAACACTGGCGTTGTTCTATTATCTAATCTACAGATTTTATTCCAGTTTTGTCAGTGGTTCCCCTTATGTCCTTTATAGTTCTTGTTGTTTTAATATTTTCTACTGCTGCAGGGTCCAGGTTGCATTTGGTCTTCATTTCTCTTTAGTCTCCTCTAAATCAGTACAATCCCTCAGTGCTTGTCATTTATGGCATTAACATTTTTGAATGACATGGGACATTCTTTTATAGGATGCCCCTTAATTTGAGTTTGCCTGATGCTTCTTTTTTTTTTTTTTTTTTTTGAGACTGAGTCTTGCTCTGTCGCCCAGGGTGGAGTGCAGTGGTGCGATCTCCGCTCACTGCAAGCTCCGCCTCCCAGGTTCATGCCATTCTCCTGCCTCAGCCTCCCGAGTAGCTGGGACTACAGGCGCCCGCCACCACGCCTGGCTAATTTTTTGTATTTTTAGTAGAGACGGGGTTTCACCATGTTAGCCAGGATGGTCTCCATCATCTCACCTCGTGATCCGCCCGCCTCGGTCTCCCAAAGTGCTGGGATTACAGGCGTGAGTCACCGTGGGCCCCCTGCCTGATGCTTCTTAGATTCAGGCGTGTGCTTTCTCAGCAAGAACACCTGCAAGATGACATTCTGCCCATCTCAGTGCATCTCAACAGAAAGCGTGTGATTTTTTTTCCTCCCATTGCTGATGGTGTTCACTTTAATCATCTAAGAAGTAGTACTGGCAGATTTCTCCACTGCAGTTTCCACTTTGCCCATTTTAATTAGTTAGTATCTTGTTGAGAGATATTTTTCATCAAATTCTCACCATTCAAACCATGATTTTAGCATCCATTGATGATTTTCTGCCTGAATCAATTGTTACTGTGGTGATTGCAAAATGGTTCCTTTTCGAATCCCATTATTTCTTCTAAGTTTATTGGCTGGCATTCTACTGTAGGGAAGAGCTTTCCCTTCTCTCCCACTGATTGGTACATTTATATCACTATAGACTCATGAATTCCTATTTTGTTCCATTGTTTACTCTCCATTACCATTATCATTTATTTTGATACTCAAATTTTCCCAAATTTGGCTGGTGAGAGCTCTTTCCAGCCAGCTCCTGTTCCTTTTGACATGCCCACACCATTATCTGAGCACTTCCTCGCCTATGGCATGGCAAGAGTCTAGGCTCATTTAGTACTTTCCCCATCCCAGCCTTGGAATCAGCCTGGGAGAGCTAATGTTTTGTTGTTGTTGTTTTTTTAACATGGTAGAGTTTTAAGGCAGGTACTGTCATTGTTCCTATTTTATAAATGAAAAAGAGAAACTCAGGAAGTTGGATATGTGGTTAGAGATAACAGAAGAATGAAGGCAACTCAATAACATTTTGCTACCATGCCACACAAAACTATGAGGAAAATACCACTAAAATAACAACTGGGCCATGGTAGTGATTTGGGAAGACCAATTTAACTCCCATTTGGGATTAGGGACCACTGCTCCCTCACCCTGGAGCACTGGCTAGCATGAGAACTCTTGCCAACTTCATTCTTGACAAAGAAACAGAGAAAAAAGAGAAGAGGCCATCAGCAGCTGCTGCAGTACCTGCTAGAAAACGAAATGCACTCCACACCGGTGTTTAACTGTCAAACACTCAATGGAAATTTGATTGCACTGAATTTTGAACATCTTCAATTTTAAGATTTATCAGAAATACACTGTCTGGGTTTTCAAAAATAAGTATTTATTATCATTGGTGAATGTGATGTATCCTTGCTGGATTTTTACTATGTGAAAATACATTTTGTGGCCGGGCGTGGTGGCTCAAGCCTGTAATCCCAGCACTTTGGGAGGCCGAGGCGGGCGGATCACAAGGTCAGGAGATCGAGACCATCCTGGCTAACACGGTGAAACCCTGTCTCTACTAAAAATACAAAAAATTAGCCGGGCGTGGTGGCGGGCGCCTGTAGTCCCAGCTACTCGGGAGACTGAGGCAGGAGAATGGCGTGAACCCAGGAGGCGGAGCTTGCAGTGAGCCGAGATCGCGCCACTGCACTCCAGCCTGGGGGACAGAGCGAGACTCCGTCTCAAAAAAAAAAAAAAAAAAAAAAGAAAATACATTTTGTATTGTTTATTGAAAATGTAATAAATTTGATGCAATTAGACAATTTTTAAAAAGGAATCCTCTTTTCCCAATACCCCCAGCATTTTTGACAGCTTTATTGAGCTAGAATTTTTACAGCATAAATTTCAGCTATTTAAAATGTACAACTCAAGTGGTTTTCGGTATATTTACAGAATTGTGCAACATCACCACATTTTTAGAACATTTTTATTACCCAAAAAAGAAACCTTCTGCCCATTGGTAATCACTCTTCATTCTCTTCCCCATGCAGCCCTAGGCAACCACTAATCTACTTTTTGTCTCTATGAATTTGCCTGTGCTAGATATTTCATAGAAATGAAATTATACCAGATATGGTTATTGTATAACCAATGACTGGTTTCTTTTACTTAGCCTAGTGTTTTCAAGGTTCATCCATGTTGTGGCATCATCCATGTTGTGGCATAATGTCTCAACATTTTAACTTTTGGTTTTTTTGAGACGGAGTCTCGCTCTGTTGCCCAGGCTGGAGTGCAGTGGAGCGATCTTGGCTCACTGCAAGTTCCACCTCCCAGGTTCCCACCATTCTCCTGCCTCAGCCTCCCAAGTAGCTGGGACTACAGGCGTCCGCCACTACACCTGGCTATTTTTTTTTTTTTTTGTATTTTTAGTAGAGACGGAGTTTCACTGTGTTAGCCAGGATGGTCTCGATCTCCTGACCTTGTGATCCACCCACCTCGGCCTCCCAAAGTGCTGGGATTACAGGCGTGAGCCACTGTGCCTGGCCCATTTTAACTTTTTTATGCCGTCTTAATGTCCCTCTTCCTATGTATTACACATCAGACTTATTTTCATTCTGCTTTCTTCAAATAAATATATTAAGCATGTTTTTGTTTCTACAGAATTTTCTTCTTTCTAAGTTTGAATGGCTATACCAGTACTGAATCCCGTGACATCCCCCTACAGTGGAAATTTCCAGGCTTGCCGTTTCAGACAATGCAGTCGTTCCTGTAATCCCTATTCATGCAGTCATTCAGGATGAATCTGCTTACAAAATCTGAGCCAAAGGATGACCCGCAACAATAATCACTTTACTACTCAACTGTTCCCTCTTGCAGCTAAATGAAGGTTTTGTCCTCGGGAGACTGTGACATCACCTCAAGGGCTGACAGGCCACAGCAACTGACCTCCTCATCTGGGCTTCTCCCCGGAAGAGGTGGAAGTCATTGTCATTGTTCCTCACAAAGGGCTACTGTGCCAAAATGCAAAGTAAACAAGCAGAAATGACATAGTACTAGCACTTCTTTCTCACACTCGTTTCTTAGTAAACAGACGTGGGTTTGTTTTCGCTTTTTACTTTTTATTGGTGAATATGTATTTAATATGCGTAATTTATATATATATGCATAGAAACTACAGTATTGCAGTTCTAGGTAACTATTATCCAGCTTCAATAATTATCAGCCCATGGCTAATTTTGTTTCCCTTGGACATTTACCTCCACTCTCCACCTCCATTAACAAAAGCTTCTTACTGAAAATTATTCCAAATAGTTACTTCATTGTCCCTGCCCTGTCATCTCATAGATCCAATTATTTTCATTTTGTTTTCAACAGATTATTTTGGGAACATTACTATGTGTTTGGCACAATTCCAGGTCCTGGAGATACAGAGATGAAGATAACATTTTTTGGGCAGTTTACAGACCAGGAACTAGAAACACAAACATTGTATTTTATAACATGAGGTTGGAAGATGGACAGAGCTGAT
This sequence comes from Hylobates moloch, assembly GCF_009828535.3. NCBI lineage: Eukaryota > Metazoa > Chordata > Mammalia > Primates > Hylobatidae > Hylobates > Hylobates moloch. Next base: position 68,201,694 of record NW_026652292.1, on the reverse strand, counting down.
CCTGACACAGCCTTGATCAGGAAGTGGTAGGGTTTACAAACAAAACCATTAACAGTAATTACATGGCCAGGCACGGTGGCTCACACCTGTGATCCCAGCACTTTGGGAGGCCAAGGTGGGTGGATCACCTGAGGTCGGGAGTTCGAGACCAGCCTGACCAACATGGAGAAACTAAAAATACAAAATTAGTCGGACATGGTGGCGCATGCCTGTAATCCCAGCTACTCGGTAGGCTGAGGCAGGAGAATAGCTTGAACCCGGGAGGAGGAGGCTGCGGTGAGCCAAGATCACGCCATTACACTCCAGCCTAGGCAACATGAGCAAAACTCTGTAAAAAAAAAAAAAAAAAAAAAAAAAGTCATTACATGCTGGGGTGAGGGTAAGTTTACAGTAAAGTTGCTAGTATGGAAGTGCTTATGTGCTATTATTTTAAAGTTTAGCTGGGGTTAAAGTAGCTACAGCAATGAGGTTGGAGTTGTCTAAGCTGTGAAAGCAAGTTCGATGGAACCCTGGATCCGCTGTACTGGGCATGAGTCACAATCTAGAAAACCCACAGTACTGCAAAGTCACAGTGATAGCTCTTCTGTTTTCCACATTATCACAAATTTCCCCTAAGGTGAGGCCTGCAACTAGCTTGAATGGAGAAAGTCAGGGGGTAGGTATAAATTGATATCTTCATAAATTTGTACCAGCCTCACAGGTATGAATCTAAGTTAAATGTATATAAACATATAAAATACATATGTATCTATATATAGCCAGTCAAAAATGGGAAGAAATTGAATTGCCTCTATATTAAGAGAGACATAATAAAACCAGAAAGAAGCTTTGCCTGCCTGATGAAAGGAGGTGGCTCCTGCAGGCCACCTGGTCTAGACAGCTGACAACCCCTGGGGTACGGGGACAGTTCTTTGGTGCAGTGATCAGCATGTCCTTAACAGACTGTTCCTGAGGTAATGCCTACCGCAATCTCCTCACCTGCGATCTGCTCACCTGTGATCTGTCCACATATGGTCCGCCTGCCCTGGCATCTGTGCATGCACGCAGGTCTCTCTGGTCCGGAAGCCAGAGCTGGGATGGAATTCAAGGAACCATGAAAGTCTCCCTCTCACTATCAATTTTGAAAAATGAAGAAGAGGTAGGCAGGCAAAGACAAAAAACTCAGGGTGAGAGCATAAATATAAGCAGAGGTATCGAGGCAGGAAACAGCACAGCCAGGTCACAGCAGTTCAGCACCCACTGGGGCAAGTGCAAGACAAGAAGTATGGAAGGAACACAGGCAGGCGAGAAAGGTAGGGCCAGGTTCGAGAGGGATTCCTGTGACCTGCGGAGGAACTGGGCTTCACTGAGGGCTGAGAAGCAGTCTAGGTGGCGCATTAGAAGGAGTCCTCGAGCAGCATGTGGACAGTACGTGGGAGCAGAGGATCCAGGCAGGAAGGTGGTGCGGGGTCAAGGGCAGAGGGAGGTAGCCTTCAACCAGTTCAGAAAGGAACCAGGGCCGTCATGGGCAGGGTTATGCCCTGCACTGCCCCCCCAACTCATGTTGAAGCCTTGACCCCGGGTACCTCACAATGTGACATATTTGGAGACAGGGCTTTTATTTATTTTATGAGACGGAGTCTCGCTCTGTTGCCCAGGCTGGAGTGCGGTGGTGTGATCTCGGCTCACTGCAAGCTCCGCCTCCCGGGTTCAAGAGATTCCCATGCCTCAGCCTCCCCAGCAGCTGGGATTACAGGCTTGTTACCACAGGGCAGATCCCTCATGGGAGTAGATCCCTCAAGAATAGCTTGGGCCATCCCCGTGGTAGCAAGTGAATTCTCGCTCTATTGGTTCATAGGAGAGCTGGTTGTTTAAAAGAGCCTGGCAGCTCCTCCTCCCTGCTTGCTTTCTCTCTCATCATGTGACAGGCGTGCTCCCACTCTGCCTTCCACCATGAGTAAAAACTTCCAGGCCTGGCGCGGTGGCTCAAGCCTGTAATCCCAGCACTTTGGGAGGCCAAGGTGGGAGGATCACGAGGTCAGGAGATCAAGACCATCTTGGCTAACATGGTGAAACCCTGTCTCTACTAAAATACAAAAAATTAGCCAGGTGTAGTGACGCATGCCTGTAATCCCAGCTACCTGGGAGGCTGAGGCAGGGGAATCACTTGAACCCGGGAGGCAGAGGTTGCAGTAAGCTGAGATCATGCCACTGCACTCCAGCCTGGCGACAGAGCAAGACTCTGTCTCACATAAAAAAAACAAAAACAAAAACAAAAAGCAAGCTTCCTGAGGCCTCACCCGAAGCAGAGGCAAGCACTATGCTTTTTTTTTTTGAGATGGAATCTGGTGCTGTTGCCCAGGCTGGAATGCAGTGACACAATCTCAGCTAACTGCAGCCTCCACCTCCAAGGTTCAAGCGATTCTCCTGCCTCAGCCTCCCAAGTAGCTGGGATCACAGGTGTGCACCACCACACTCAGCTAATTTTTGTATTTTTGTGGAGACGCAGTTTCCCCACATTGACCAGGCTGGTCTGGAACTCTGGACCTCAAGTGATCCACCCATCTTGGCCTCCCGAAGTGCTGGGATTACAGGTGTGAGCCACCAACCCTGTCCTACTATGCTTCTTATACAGAAGCATAGTATAAGATTCTGCAGCATTCTGTCTGCAGAATTGTAAGCTAAAATAAACCTCTTTTATTTATAAATTACCCAGCCTCAGGTATTCTTTAATAGCAACGTAAAATAGACTAACACAACAGCCGTCTACAAGCCAAGGAGAGTCCTCAGAAGAAACCAACCTTACTGACATCTTGATCTTGGACTTCTAACTCCAAAATTATGAGCAAATAAATTTCTGTTGTTGAAGCCACCCAGTCTGTGGCAGCCCCAGCACACTAATACAAGGGTACAATAGGAAGTGGAAGAGGGTCAGGAAAATCAGCAAGACATCAGTTGCAAGAGGAGATAGAGGAGAAGGGATTGGGGAGGCCTCCCAGAGTTCTTGTTTGACGACTGAGTAGAAGGTAGTGTCGCTACCTGTAACAGGATCCAGGGATGAGTTGGATCTCAGGGCCTATGGATGAGACATCCCAGTAAAAATGCATAACAGACAGATGTAAAAGTCTGAAGCATTTCTTTTCTTTTCTTTTTTTTTTTTTTTGAGACGGAGTGGCACTCTCTTGCCCAGGCTGGAATGCAGGGGCGTGATCTCAGCTCACTGCAAGCTCCGCCTCCCAGGTTCACGCCATTCTCCTGCCTCAGCCTCCCGAGTAGCTGGGACTACAGGCACCCGCCACCACGCCCAGCTAATTTTTTGTATTTTTTAGTATAGACGGGGTTTCACCGTGTTAGCCAGGATGGTCTCGATCTCCTGACCTCATGATCCGCCTGCCTCAGCCTCGCAAAGTGCTGGGATTACAGGCGTGAGCCACCGCGCCTGGCTGAAGCATTTCAAGAAGAGTGAAACAACTATGATTTTTCTTCCATTTCTGGGACCCTATTGCTCTGTGATATCTCTGAGCCTCAGTTTCTTCAACCGTAAAAAAGTATATTGGCGGGGTGTGGTGGCTCACGCTTGTAATCCGAGCACTCTGGGAGGCCGCAATGGATGGATCACTTGAGGGCAGGAGTTTGAGGCCAGCCTGGTTAACATGGTGAAACCCCGTCTCCAACAAAAATACAAAAATTAGCCAGGGATGGTGGTGCATGCCTGTAATCCCAGCTACTGGGGAAGCTGAGGCAGGAGAGTTGCGTGAACCCAGGAGGCGGAGGTTGCAGTAGCTGAGATTGTGTGACTGCACTCCATCTCAAAAAAAAAAAAAAAAAAAAAGGTATACTAATACCTTTCCTGTCTACCAAGGAGAGTAGTTGAAGGGGCAAATGATAATAATACCATACATGTAAAAATTCCCTGAAAACTGAATAAGGCAGCATTTTTAAAAAAATAAATTATAATTATATATAACTTTTCTGGGACACCAAAAGATGATTTTAAAGCTTTGCTGAGTTCATTTGAGGCTTTAAGAACAATTTGCCTCAAAATGACAAAGTTCGTTCTGGTCATGATCATTTTATCAAATCCTGGATCTGGTAGTTAAAAGTGTCAATTGTTTTCTTTTTTGTTTTGTTCTGTTTGTTACCAAAGGCTATAATTATTTGGCTGCAATTTGCCATTTCTGGAATCTTAATCATACTGGCTTATAATGCTGTCTGCTCTGAACAGACCTTATTTATAACTACACAATTACATGCATTTCTTTAAGACTTAGGAGGAATATTATAAATCAGGGATAAATTGTTTCATAAGTGAAATCAGAAAGAAATTAGAGAAGTAATGAGCTTTGACCGCCTAAGGTATTGTTGCTGTGATTGTTAAATGCATTAGCTAATACTTTTACCATGGATAATATATAATACTATCACACGGTATATGTTTTAATAATCATATCAAAGCAATCCATGGTGCAAAATAATTTCTAAACTATGATTCTAAGGTTAAACATGTCTAAAAATGAAAGTGGTATGACCACCTTTTGCCACTAGGGGGAAGCAATCGATTGACCATAAACTCATCACGTCCTAGCGGGCGTGGGGCTGCCGGTTGCATCAAGGAATCTTGAATGATTCTTTCAGCTCAGAGTCACTCTGTGATTCCGCTATGCTTCCAGTTTCAAGTTCCAACTGAGTAAGGAAATACCTTTTAATATTTTAGATAACGTTGCTAAGTATAACGAGGGTTATTTCTCAGGGGGGTGTTGCAGGACCCTAGGAAACAAAAACTGTTAGAACTTTAGAGGTCTTGACTGGGCGCGGTTGCTCACGCCTGTAATCCCAGCACTTTGGGAGGCCGAGGCGGGCGGATCACAAGGTCAGGAAATCGAGACCATCCTGGCTAACACGGTGAAACCCCCGTCTCTATCAAAAATACAAAAAAATTAGCCGGGCGTGGTGGCGGGCGCCTGTAGTCCCAGCTACTTGGGAGGCTGAGGCAGGAGAATGGCGTGAACCTGGGAGGCGGAGCTTGCAGTGCGCCGAGATCTCGCCACTGCACTCCAGCCTGGGCGACAGAGCGAGACTCTGTCAAAAAAAAAAAAAAACAAAAAAAGAACTTTAGAGGTCTTACTTCCTACCAGTAACCTGTAAGGTCACAGCCATAAAGGTTTTCTCTCTGGTCCTCTGTGGCGACGCAGGGTTGTAAAAATCAAATTACTATACTTGATTAATAACTCATCAAGGATAAAATAGTATAATACATAGGCCCAGCAACTCTAACAAGTGACTGGACTTTTTTTTTTTTTGTTTGTTTTTTGTGAGACAGGGTCTCACTTCTCATCCAGGGTGGAGTGCAGTGGTGCCATCTCAGTTCACTGCAACCTCCACTTCCCGGGATCAAGCAATCCTCCCACTTTAGCCTCTCGAGTCTCTGGGACTGCAGGCATGCGCCACCACACCTGACTAATTTTTGTATATTTTGTAGAGATGGGGTTTTGCCATGTTGTACAGGCTGATCTTGAGCTCCTGAGCTAAAGTGATCCGCCTGCTTTGGCCTCTCAAAATGCTGGGATTAGAAGCGGGAGCCACCACACCCTGCCCAAACTCAATTTTATATCTATAAAGTTTCACTCTTTTAAAAAATTATCATTGTAATAATATGTATCAAAAAACTTGAAAAAATACAAAATTATGAGAAAGAAGATAAAGATTAAACCACTGTTGATATTTTATTTTCTTAAATGGTTTCCCGAATTACTGTGTTTAAATAAGTCAACACCTTAAATCTCTTCTGGAATAAGGAAAGCAGGATGGTTAGAGAGACAGACACAGGTATGAAGAATTATCTCAATAGTTTCCAAACCTGGCTGATGGTCAGAATTACCTGATGAGCTTTTTAAAACTAAATCAGAATCTCTTGGGGGAGGGAGGAGAGGAAAGAAGGAAGGTAGACTCCAGAGAGAGAGAGAGAGCGAGAGAGGAGTGTGTGTGTGGTGTGTGTGTTTGGAGTTCCCCAGTTGATGGTTTAGAGTCGGCATTTGCAAACTGCTGAGGTAAACAAGTTTGCGGGTGTTGCCACAGAAAATATATAGAGCTTCCTTGGTGTTCGTGGGGATGTAAAAACAAAAAAAAAAAGAAAGAAAATATAAGGCACCAGAATGGTTAAGAACTTAAATTTAACCCCAATAGTGGAGACTAAATTAGAATTAAATTATTTTACAAAAAAAGAAAAAGTACTTTGTCATATGAAAACTTGTGGCAAGAATGCATTTGACATATTGATAACTGTAATGATACGTTTGGGTTTTTTTTCAGTCAGCAATCTTTTATTAGAGAAAGGAGTTTATTCTAATCCTCAATACCGAGAGCAGTTTGTCTCTGAAAGTATATATAGATGAACAAACTGCTAAACAAGAAAACAGTCCAGGAACAGTGGCTCACACCTGTAATCCCAGCAGTTTGGGAGGCCAAGGCAGGCGGATCACGAGGTCAGGAGATCGAAACCATCCTGGCCAACATAGTGAAACCCCGTCTCTACTAAAAATACAAAAATTAGCCGGGCGTGGTGGCGCATGCCTATAATCCCAGCTACTCGGGAGGCTGATGCAGGAGAATTGCTTGAACCAGAGAGTTGGAGGTTGCAGTGAGCTGAGATCACGCCACTGCACTCCAGCATGGTGACAGAGCAAGACTCCGTCTCAAAAAAAAAAAAAAAAGAAAACAAAGAGTTCTCATTCACAAAGGACCTTTGCAGTTTAAAAAAAAAAAAGGCATCAGCATTTCTCAAGACAGTCACTTACATCACTTACATTTCAGGGACACCAGATTATTCTCTGTTTTTAATTTTGAGACAGAATCTCGCTCTGTTACCCAGGCTAGAGTACAGTGGTGCCATTGCCACTCACTGCAGCCTCAGCTATGGGCTTGTGCCACCACACTCGGCTAATTTTTGTAGTTTTTGTAGAGACAGGAGTCTCACTATGTTATCCAGGCGGGTCTTCAAGTCCTGGACTCAAGTGATACTACTGCCTCTATTTCCCAAAATGCTGGGATTACAGGTGTGAGCCACTGCTCTTGGCCCAGGGTAATATTAAAGGAAGATCCCAGACCTGACAGAGATGAAAATAAGAGAAAAGATGATTTGTCTCCTTTATTTTGGAAGCAGAAGAATGCCAAGAAGTTCCTTTTTTTTTTTTGAGACGGAGTCTCGCTCTGTCACCCAGGCTGGAGTGCAGTGGCGCGATCTCGGCTCACTGCAAGCTCCGCCTCCTGGGTTCACGCCATTCTCCTGCCTCAGCCTCTCCGAGTAGCTGGGACTACAGGCGCCCGCCACCACGCCCGGCTAATTTTTTGTATTTTTAGTAGAGACGGGGTTTCACCGTGGTCTCGATCTCCTGACCTCGTGATCCGCCCGCCTCGGCCTCCCAAAGTGCTGGGATTACAAGCGTGAGCCACCGCGCCCGGCCAAGAAGTTCTTTAAAAGGTAAGTGGTTGGCCATTAATAATCACCTGGGCTGGGAGTGCAGTGATTGTGAGACTTTGCATAATTTGAATGTTTATTTTATTCTAATATTTTTCTAAGAAGAAGCCATAATTTTATTTATGATAGAAACAGGTACAAATTTCCAACCAAGTTGCAGTTATTCTTTTGAAACACACACAAAAAAGTCATTTTCAGGTGGTCACATTAATTCCATAATAGCAGTTACAATATCATTACTGTAGTTCTTCAGGACTCTGACTGCCTTTGCTCTCAACACATTTGCTTGTGACATGACCAGTTCTACATCCTTAACTTCCAGACCTGTATCATCAACCTCTTCCTCTCCAGTCTCCTCTTGTACAGTTGGAGTCTGTGTGTATTATTGAATGTTTAAGACAGCTCACTCTGCGTCTCAGCAGGTGCTAACCATGCTTGTTAAGATAAATCCTTGATCTTGGCTTCGCCAAAAACACACACATAGGTATCCGAAGCAGGGTTCTTGTAGACATCTGGTTTTGTGATGACAAAGAAGATATTCTTAGATTTCCAGTAGTGACTGTAGTAACCCCTGTAATCTATGGAAGACCAAGTTTGGACATAGCCTTACATGCCTTCTTTTCACTCTAACTCTGTTTTGCTTTACTGATTGACACTCATTGATTTCAGCTGCTGCTGCCAGCTGGGCTGCTTGTGTGGTGTCTGTGGAATCCTGTTCCTCAAGCTCTGGTACTGATTTATCACTGTCAGGTTCTGTTCCAGACCCGATCTCCACCTGGGGCTGTGGCAACTCCTGCTCTGTAGCAGGAATAGTTTCTGTGGCTTCACCAGGCATTTAGTGCAGGGAACATGAGACCAGGATGGTGGCAGAAAGACAGCCAGCAAGAAGGCAGCAGTTTCTTTTTTAAAAAAAACTAAATGGGCCAGGCGGGGTGGCTCATGCCTGTAATCTCACACTTTGGGAGACCGAGGCGGGCGGATGATGAGGTCAGGAGTTTGAGACCAGCCTGGCCAACCTGGTGAAACCCCATCTCTACCAAAGATATAAAAAATTAGCTGGGTGTGGTGGCACATGCCTGTAATCCCAGCTAGTTGGGAGGCTGAGGCAGGAGAAATCTCTTGAACCTGGGAGGCAGAGGTTGCAGTGAGCTGAGATCGCACCATTGCACTCCACCCTGGGCTACAGGGCAACAGTTCTTCTCAAAAAAAAAACAACAACAGCAAAAAAACACCTAAATGGGCTGGGCTCAGTGGCTCACGCCTGTAATCTCAGCACTTTGGGAGGCCCAGGAGGGCGGATCACTTGAGGTCAGAAGTTAGAAGAGATCAGCCTGGCTAACATGGTGAAACCCCAACTCTACTAAAAATAAAAAAAAATCCAGGTGTGGTGGTATGCGCCTGTAATCCCAGTTACTCAGGAGTCTGAAGCAGGAGAATTGCTTGAGCCCATGAGGCAGAGGTTGCAGTGAGCTGAAATTAAGCCACTGCACTCCAGCCTGGGAGACAGAGCAAGACTCCATCTAAAAAAAAAAAAAAAAAAAAAAAGAAAGAAAGAAAGAAAGAAAAAAACTAAATGTACATCATATGACCCAGGATTTTTACTCCTGGGCATTTATCCCAAAAAAATGAGAACTTATTTCTACACAAAAGCTTGTAAACAAATGTTCATAGCAGCTTTATTGGGAATTACCAAAAACTGGAAGCAACCAAAATGTCCTTCAATAGGTGAATGACAGAAAAATAAAACAAAACAAAGCTGTGATACATCTATTCCATGGAATAATAGTCTGCAATAAAAAGCAGTGAACTACTGGTATACATGACAGCTTGAATGGATCTCAAGAGCAAATGCTGGGTGAAAAAAAGTCAATCTCAAAAGTTCATATACATCCCAGCTACTCGGGAGGCTGAGGCAGGAGAATCGATTGAACCTGGGAGGTGAAGGTTACAGTGAGTCGAGATCACACCACTGTACTCCAGCCTGGACAACAGAGTGAGACTCCAACAAGTTCACATATGATATGATTCCACTTATATAGCATTCTGAGATAATACAATTATAGAGCTAGAGTACAGATTCAAGGTTGCCAAGGGTTAGGGATGTGAGGCAGTTAAGTGTGACTACAAAGGGGTAGCACAAGAAGGATCTTTGTGGTGAAGGAATAGGTTGGTATCTTGATGCCAGTGGTGGTTACAAAAATCTACACAAATGATAAAAGAATATTGAACTGTATGAACACCTTAGACCAATGTGCTTTCCTGGTTTTGATGTTACACTAATCATCTAGATGTAGAAGTAACCATTGAGGAAAACCAGTGAAGGGTAAGTGGAATCTCTCTGTGCTTTCCTTCCAACCTCTGTGAATCAATATTTTTTTTTTTTTGAGATGGAGTCTTGCTCTGTCGCTCAAGCTGGAGTACAATGGCATGATCTCAGCTCATTGCAACCTCCATCTCTCTGCAACCTGTGCCTCTCCAGTTCAAGAGATTCTCCTCCCTCAACCTCCTGAGTAGCTGGGATTAGAGGTGCGTGCCACCACGCCTGGCTAAGTTTTGTATTTTTAGTAGAGATGGGGTTTCACCATGTTGGTTAGGCTGGTCTCGAACTCCTGATCTCATGATCCGTCCGCCTCAGCCTCCCAAAGTGCTGGGATTACAGGTGTGAGCCACCGCACCCAGCCACCAATAATTTTTTGGAAATAAAAAATTAATGTTTACAAAAGTAAGAATATCGCTGTGCACCAAACAAAAAACACATCACCTGGTCAGGCACAGAAGCTCATGCCTGCAATCTCAGCACTTTGGGAGGCCAAGACGAGTGGATTACTTGAGGTCAGGAGTTTGAGACCAGCCAGGCCAACATGGTGAAACCCCGTATCTACTGAAAATACAAAAATTAGCTGGGCGTGGAGGTGCGCGCCTCTAATCCCAGCTACTCAGGAGGCTGAGGTGAATCGCTTGAACCAGGGAGGCGAAGGTTGCAGTGAGCTGAGATCGCGCCACTGCCCTCCAGCCTGGGCGATAGAGTGAGACCCTGTCTCAAAACAAAAACCAAAGCGAAACAGAAACAAAAACACATCACCTTCCCTAGACTCCACATTCTACTCTGGCTATATGCTAATGCTTCCAAAATTGGCCTCACTAGCCAGCATGACTCACTGCTCTCCAGAGCCATGTACCCAGCTGCCTAGTGCATCTTTCCACTTGGACATCCCCAGGTTCCTCAAACTCAATTTCTGCAAAATGGAGCTGTCTTCCTTGCTGCCTCCTTCATTACCCTCACCACAATTGCTTCTCCTCCTGGGTCTTCAATCTCAGTTGAAAGCAGGATATCCACCTTGTTGTTTAAGCTAGAATTTAGGAGTCATCTTTAAATTTCCCCTTCCCCTCACTTCAGATCCAGTCCATCACGAAGTCATCTTGATCCTACCCTCCAAGCAGCGTGACAATTTTCCACCTCTCTCCTCTGCTTCAGCTCCATGTAGGACAAGCCACCATCAGCTCTATCCCATGGCCCACAAAAGCATTCAACCACTGGACCCTGCTTACCTGTTCGACTCCATCTTTCCTTCACTATCTATACTGCAGCCACATCCACCTTCTTCCAGTTCCGTGAAAGACCAGCAACATTCTTCCACCTTTTCTCAAGCCTTTCACTCACCTTCCCTCCTCACCTGTATCAGTCTTGCTTGTTGTTCAGGTCGCAGTTTTACTGTTAATTTTTATGGGAGAACTTTCCTGACTCATGAACTAGGTAAGAGCCTTCTGCTCTGTGCTTGTGGAGCACCGCGTACTCCCCTCTCACTATCTTTGCTCAGCGCACGTCACTGGTGAATTGTCTTTCTTCCTTTCTGCACGATGTGCTGAGTAAAGGTGGAGACTGTATCTCTTGTTTATCTTATACCCCTGTGTGCCTGTCTCATTACCTGCCATATAGTGGGTCCTCAACGTATTTATTGTGAAGGAATGAAGCAGATAGATCAATGCTGGGGCTCATGAGTAAGTAAAGGAATTAAGCAAATAGATAAAATGCTGGGCTCAGGCGTAAGTGAAGGAATGAAGCGAACAGATCAATGCTGGGGCCCTTGTACCTCAGGACACTCTTGCTCATCATGCTCACCTGCTGTATCCTCACGTTTCTAGAGCGCTGCCTGAAACAAAGCAGGCATTCAATAAATATTTGCTGAATAAATGAATGGCCGCACATGCCGAAATTCCATCCCAGTAATCTGAGGAGGAATACATTGTGCAGTCTGTGATACAGTTACACTGAGAACATCTTCTTAATTCTTAGTTGACAAAGCAATCCTGGGACCAGATTACACAGGAAGGAAGAAAATATAAACAGAAACACGAAATAATATCTTAAGTCTTTACCCATGTTTTATTTACCTTCCCCCAGGTAAATGCATTTTTCACAACTTATTAGAAGACTAGATTTTCTTTCTAAAGGGGTTGAATCAGAGATACTCCAGATTTTGGAGCCCGAGACCTCGGTTAGGGAGGGGGAGACACCTAACAGAAAATAGGAAAATTAAGTGAAAAGCTACAGACTGGATTATATGACCCCAGATATATTTCTCCTGATTTGCTCCCCAAAAAACTAGCAGTCAGGCTATTAAGACAGACAGGCAATTGAAGGATCCCCTTTAGGGGAAAGGAGAAGCCCAAGAGAGTTTGACATTTGGTGATGTCCCAATGAAATGATGGAGTCTCACCTAATCACGAGAAAGTAATACCTACCGATTATCAAGTCCTTCCCATGAGCACGAAGAGGTTTCATTTGGCCTTTCAGTCCTCACTTTGTGTTTGTTTGCTCTTTCGTTTTTGTTTTTTTAATACTTTCAACTTTTATTTTAGATTTGGGGGTACAGGTGCAGGTTTTTACATGGGTATATTGAATGATGCTGAGGTTTGGGGTAAAATTGATCTTATCACCTGGAAAACTATTAAGTGAACATAGTACTAATATAGTTACTTTTTCAACCCTTCCCCCCTCCCCACCCCCAGTCCCTCACTTATTCAACAGCCAAAGATCACCAGGCATTGGAAGAAATCCTGCCAACATCAAAGTGAGAGACCAAAACAAACAAATAAGAAATCAGAACTCAGAACAAACAGGGCCAATTCAGAGAGCAGAAAAATAAAACTTCAGAGAAAGTGTAATTAATATCCACAAAAAGACAATAGTACGTATTGCATCAATGAGAAAACAAAGCTCTGGGAAATTAAATTTTTTGGTACCAGAAATAAGAAATTCATAAACAAAAAGACAAAGAGATGAGAAATAGATCAATGTTTTTTAAAAAACATATGTTAAACAGTTGTTCATGGCTCACACCTGTAATCCCAGCACTTTGGGAGACTAAGGCAGGTGGGTCACTTAAGGTCAGGAGTTCTAGACCAGCCTGACAAACACAGTGAAACACTGTGTCTACTGAAATACAAAAATTAGCTGGGCATAGTGGCGGGTGCCTGTAATCTCAGCTATTCAGGAGGCTGAGGCAGGAGAATCACTTGAACCCAGGAGTTAGAGGTTGCAGTGAGCCAAGATTGCACCACTACACTCCAGCCTGGGCAACAGAGCGAGACTCTCTCTAAAAAAATAAATAAATAGATACAATTAATTTTAAAAAAGATGTTCAGTCTTCATTGTGCTTAGTAGATGCCTAATAGATAGTAGTGGCTGTTCTCATCTCACTTAGAAGATAAATTTGCCAATGATCTTTGCACATGAGAGTCCTTCTTTTTTTTTTTTCTTTTGAGAGACAAGGTCTCACTCTGTCACCCAGGCTGGAGTGCAGTAGTATGGTCATGGTTCAGTGCAGCCTAGATCTCCTGGGCTTAAGGGATCTTCCCATCTCAACCTCCTGAGTAGCTGGATCTATAGGCACACACCATACCTGGCTAATTTTTTTTATTTTTGTAGAGATGGGGGCCTCACTATGTTGCCCAGGCTGGTCTCAAACTCCTGGACTCAAGCAACCCCCCTCCCTAGGCCTCCCAAAGTGTTGGAATTACAGGCGTGAGCCACCACACCCAGCCTGAGATTCCTTCTAATTGAAATACATCTTCTAGGACTGTTTTATTAAAACAAATTTCAAAGTTTCGTATATATTATTTTAGAACATTAAACTTACATTTGTACATAGCCATGAATTTATTCAGCATTTGTAATACACAGTGCAATCGTATTGATTTAAACAGCGTTAACAAATGCTGGTATTTGTTACTGGAAACAAATTAGACTAGGAAGTGGCATTAAAACAAGGATGAGGGGAAAATATGTAATAGATGCTCCTTGGCCAGTGATGATGAAGGGATGTTCAACAGGTGGGCCTCCGATTCATGTAAATAAGAAGGTCCACTACTAAAATTCAAAATATGTGTTGACTCAGCATTGGCTCAGATTTCAACCCCTCCTGAAAATTCTTAAAGGGGTATTAAGATAAGCTAGTGTAATGTATACATATGTAACAAACCTGCACATTGTGCACATGTACCCTAGAACTTAAAGTAAAATAAAAAAAATTTTTTAAATGAGATTTTGTCTTTTATAACAGCGTGGGTAAAAGTGGAGAGTATGTTAAGTGAAATAAACCAGGCGCAGAAAGATAAAAAAAAAAAAAAAAAGGATAAGCTAGTGTAAACAAGAACACATGGGTACTAGAAGGCCAGCAACAGACACTGGGGCCTACCTGAGGATGAAGGATGGGAGGAGGGAGAGGATCAGAAAAACTACATATGCTTATTCCCCAGGTGACAAAATTATCTGTACACCAAACCCATGTGTCACACAGTTTACCTATATAACAAATCTGCACATGTACCCCTGAACCTAAAAGTTTAAAAAATAATAATAAGCTAGTTTTAACATCTAAATATTGTACTAGGCACAGGTCATATTTAGGAGTTAAGTTTCTAAAAAGTCCAGACTATTTCTTTCCAGCTTTATACTTATCTAAAAAGACCAAATACACTAAATCAAAGATGAAATTCAAATTTTTAAAAAACTGATTTTCCTCATATGGAATAGGGAAAATTGCAAAGTTAAATAATTCTTGAGTTTCTTTTCACTTCTAAATCCATTCTACCAATAGTAAAATAATAAAATTAATCCTCATATTTAAATTAAAAAATTCACAAAACTAACTGAATTTATCAAACAGGAAATCAGGCACATGTGCTTTACAGATAGTTTAATTGTCCAGGAATTGAAGTGTCCTCTACTTCCTCCATAGATAGTTCTATTACCTGATCACTGCTCTGCTGGAGAACAAATCAGTTGCCTTCATAGGCCCCCACACTGATCCAAATCTAACACTCAACTTGCTTTGGATAGAATTTCTCCCCCTGGGGAAAAGAACTAATATTCTAGTGCAAGACTGAAATTCAAAATACAGACAGTTATTAGAAAACAAACATGGTTAGGTAATTGCATTTGCTTATGTTGCTTTTCCACTGACTAATGGGTTAGAGCTGAGCAAGCCCTCCATTTGTTTCAGTGAAATCTATCATTCACTGATTAAACATACATTGAGCCAGACACTGTACTTTGCTCTACACTTGATCTTAGCTAAAAGGCCGAGAAGCAATTGTATTTGGCTCTAACAGTAACATGATGAAAAGAAAGTAAGACCGTCAAGTAGTTGATGGTCAAGACGCTTTAATGTAGGCATAGGCAGAACCTCATGTTGTTCAAAGCTTTATTTAAATAAAAAAGAATGTGAACAATAGTTCTTTCTGAGCCTTGCTATGAAGTGGTGTGGAAAAGTCCAGTGAGTAATCCCTACTGCTCATGACAAGTGCAAAGTTCTATTTGCTGCTTTAATGTCAACACAGTTTTTTCTGAGATTTCTGGAAGTTCTGTAACTTAAGGGTTAAAGGCACAGACCCTAGGGTTCAACAGGCCAGGGTCCAAATCCCTGCTCTGAGAACTGTAGCTTGGCCTTGGGGAAGATACTTTGTACCTCTGAACCTCACTAATTTATGAAGGTTAGATTTGGCAACATGTGACAGCCAGCTGAAATCAACAGTGACTGAAATGCACCAGGACTTAACACATTCACATTAAAGAAGTGTGGGCTTGCTGTCCTGGACTTGTATAGAATGTCCATGAAGCCACTATGGACCCAGGCTCCCTCCCCTGTCTACTCCACCATCCCTAGGGTGTGGCTTTGTCTTCACAGCCCAAGATGGCTCCGGAAGCTCCATCCACTGCCATCTACATTCTGCTACATCTGCATTCCACAGGTGGCAGGATGATGGAAAGGCCTGAAACATTGGTTTCTGACCCTTCCTTATAGTAAAATGCCAGGTACTAAATGCAAACCCTTTTGATCAGTCATTCAACAAATATTTGTTGAGCACCTACTATGTGCCAGTGGCAAGAGTAGGCACTAGAAATACAATGGTGAATAAGATAGACAGGGTTCCTGTCCTCATGGGCCACAGGGTATTGGAAGAGCCATAAGAATGATTTAATTGGCATGGCAATAAGCCCTGTGGAAAAAAAAAATTGAGAGGTTAAAAAATCATAGATGCAGAGGACCTGATCTAGGTGCAGGCATCAAGAAAATGTTTCTTTGGAGAACTAAATTTGTGCTTGGACCTGTGAGATGAGTAGTAATTACTACATGGGCAGAAACTGCTTGTTGCCTAGACAATATCCAGACACACTCTCTCTCTCTGTCCTCCCACCACTCTCCCCCACATCCCAGACAAAGTCTCGCTCTTGTTGCCCATGCTGGACTGCAGTGGTGCAATCATAGCTCACTGCATCCTTGATCTCCTGGGCTCAAGTGATCCTCCCACCTCGGCCTCCCAAAGTGCTGGGATTACGGGCATGAGCCACTGCACCTAGCCGAGACTTTCTTTCTTTGCTAGTTTTAGAACCCAGATTTTATTCAGGATAGCAGCCCTCCTTCCAGGCAGGGATGGCCAGTGGAATGTAAGTGGAAGTTGTCGAAAAGTGTCCTTGAAAGGGAGTGACTCAACTAGGTGGGTGCCATTCGTCTTTCCCCTTCTTCCTGCCTAGCTGACACTGCAGCAACCACAGACCTTGAGGATGGAAACTATACACCAAACGTTGGGAAAGGCAGCCTCATTCACACAGCCCTTTGACCCCCTCCTTAGCCACATAAGAACGAGCCTGGGGCCAGCGCCGTGGCTCACGCCTGTAATCCTAGCACTTTGGGAAGTCAAGGCAGGCGGATCACCTGAGGTCAGGGGTTCGGAACCAGCCTGGCCAACATGGCAAAGCCCCATCTCCACTAAAAATACAAAAATTAGCCAGGCATGGTGGCGCATGCCTGTAATCGCAGCTACTTGGGAGGCTGAGGCCGGAGAATCACTTGAACCCAGGAGGTGGAGGTTTCAGTGAGCCAAGATCGTGCCACTGTAATCCAGCCTGGGTGACAGAGCAAGACTCCGTGTCTCAAAAAAAAAAAAAAAAAAAAAAAAGTGCCTGGAGCATTTCCTAAGAGACAAAAGAGAAGATACAGAGCCTGGCCGGCGTGGTGGCTCACGCCTGTAATCTCAGCACTTTGGGAGGCCAAGGCAGGCGTATCATCTGAGGCCAGGAGTCTGAGACCAGCCTGACCAACATGAAGAAACACCTTCTCTACTAAAAATACAAAATAAGCCCGGCGTGGTGGTGCATGCCCGTAATCCCAGGAACTCGGGAGGCTGAGGCAGGAGAACCGCTCAAACCCGGGAGGTGGAGGTTGTGGTGAGCCAAGATTGCACCATTTCACTCCAGCCTGTGCAACAAGAGCGAAACTCGCCTCAACAACAAAAAAAAGAGATAAAGAGCCCATATAGCCTGGGCCTGGCTTATCACCTGTGTGGGAATGCCTTTCCCTGTTTCAGGCTCAATGTGTGCTCCTTTGTCCTGTTTAAGCAGGTGTGTTAATGGCCCTTGGGTATGCCCCTGGCTATCAGTGTTTTAGACCCCATAGGGGCAGGGAGGAGACAGGGTCCTTCTGCTGCAGCATGAAACAGGTGCAGGGGTGTGTGTCTGCTGTGAGGGGACTCATTGGTCATGGGGGACTGACATCCACTATTGAAGCTGATTTTTCTGTCTCTTCTCTGTGTGAGTAAAGCACTGTTCCATCCAGGGCTCAACTGTGTTGTGTTCTCCTTGGTGACTCAGACACCAGGATGCACTGGGTGGAAGGGCTAGGACTTCTGTTCCTGATAATAGGCAACCGATGCCACTTGTTTAACAGTTTGGCTCAGTGAGCAAGTCTCTATGAGACGCATCATGATGGGGTAGAAATGCAAGGGCTTCTCAGCCACATTGCCCCAGGGTGTTGCTGACTCTCTGGGGTGTAGAGGGGCAGGGGAGGCTGGCCTCCCTCTGATCACAGAGTGATATTCCCATGGTATCCCAGGGGCCACAGACAATGTCAGAGGGAAGTGGGAGGAGCCCCTAGTGCAGAGAGTTTTGCCTATCCCAGCCACTTGCAGGCCTCAAATAAGATCTGGTTGCACTCAACACAGAACCACCAATGGCATTGCTGAAAACAGAACTATGGAAATGAGGTCCTTCTCTGAGAATGAAACACAAAAATTGAAGGACAAATATGGACGAATGCCAGGGAAGTCTCACGCAGCCTGGCTGGCACATCTGTCCGATAAAGGGACAATATAGACACAAATGTCTCAGGCCAAATGGCGCAGTTAAGGATCAGGCCAGTTGAAACAGGGTCCTTCGCAGCAGTAGCCTTGGAAGTTGTTCAATAAGCCATGGACCAAATACTGCCTTTGCAACCTTTGGAGCCTGCTGGCCCCATGGAACTGCTGGTAACCCCAAAATCCATGCATGCCAATTGGAGTCTGTGGCAGCAGGAAACTACCACTAGAGGACACCAGCATCTCCAATCTTGGACACATAAGTTGCCTGAGGCAGCCGCCAGATACACCCCTTTCAGACAGCAGCTCCTTGCTTGCTGTTGGGCACCGGTGGAGACTGAGCATCTTATAGCTGAAGCGCTGCATGTGATGCTATGACCTAAACTGCCCATTCTCACTTGTGTGTTTATGAATCCTATCAATAAAATTGGAAAGGCTCAATAGAGCTTAATCAGCAAATGGAAACGGAACATCCAAGATCAGGCCCAGCCAGGACCACAGGAACTAAAAGCCTCCATAAACAAATAGCCAGCTTAGCAAAAGGGACTAGGAGACCCACTCTGTATGCTTTGCCCCTCCAGTGGCGACCTGGGGTCCAAGATTCAAAGATGTACCTGCCAGTGGCATGACATGGTTTACTGATGAGTCTTCGAAACAAAGCAAATGGGGTCCCCTGGCTTGTGGCTACCATCTGGCCAGCAGATGATCATCTTTTGACTTAGACTGGATATAAATCTTCTCCCCAATGGGCCAAACTGTGTGCAGTGGTGACGACCACACAGTCCACACCTACTGCTATACCTTGCTACTTTTCACCAACTCATGGGCTGTTGCCAAGAGTCTAGCCATGTGATTGGGGAATGGCAGCTGAATGACTGGACTATTGAGAGATCCCTCATGTGGGGACAAGAACTATGGAAGCAGCTTGCTGACTGGAAAGGATGAATATATGTCACTCATGTGGATGCTCATGGAAAAGGGCCTTTTGAGATGGATCATGAATGAAACTCATCCCGATCAAGCTTATGCCCTATGAGTGACAACTGCCTGCTTGATACATCAACCCACTAGACATGGAAGTCCACCACAGATACGAGAATGGGCCAAGGCCTGAGGGATGATCCCGGAAGATGAGACTAAGGATGCAGTACAATCTTGTGATTCTTGCCTATGGGCCTAAATTGTTTCAAGAGGAAATTTAGGGCACATAAACTGAGGACTAGGACACACCTAGGTCTGGTAGATTGACCTTACTGGACCCTTGACCCCTAGCCATGGGCCCCATTGGTGCCTCACTGCCATTAACACCTACTCAGGCTATGGTGTTGCCATTTCAGTCTGTCCTATGGATGCTATAGCTACCATAGGTGCCCTTGAAAAGAACTTATGTTTTTGGATACCCCAAAAGACTTCACTCTGACCAAGGAACCTCTTTCACTGTCCAAGCAACACGACAATGGGTGGATCTTTTTTTTTTGAAATGGAGTTTCGCTCTTGTCGCCCAGGCTGGAGTGCAATGGCATGATCTTGGCTCACTGCAACCTCTACCTCCTGGGTTAAAGTGATTCTCCTGCCTCAGCCTCCCAAGTAGCTGGGATTACAGGTGTGTGCCACTGACTTCCATGGAATATGATGGACTTTCCATGCACCCTATCATCCACAGGAACATGGAGCCATTGAACAATGGAACATCCCACTCACACAGTCAC
This sequence comes from Hylobates moloch, assembly GCF_009828535.3. Taxonomy (NCBI): domain Eukaryota; kingdom Metazoa; phylum Chordata; class Mammalia; order Primates; family Hylobatidae; genus Hylobates; species Hylobates moloch. The sequence continues at coordinate 68,181,897 of NW_026652292.1, read as the reverse complement.
TGATGAAAGGAAAGGACACATGGCCTGCGAATGGTGCGGCACCCCTGTCTCACTAGGGCTATGTAGACAGTGAACACTCCATTCTAGCACAACAGAAACATGACATTGCAGCACGTATTGGAAAATACTGAGCTTGATGGGAGTTGAGGTGGACCAGGGAGCTGCCTGCTTAGGCTGTGCCTGTGATATCCCAATCTCAGTATATCCAACAGTTTTTTTTTGTTTGTTTGTTTGTTTTATTTTTTAGAGCACACATCTTGGGGGTGGTTTGCAGTTTGGGCCACCACAGTACTCACACAGGGCCTCCTGACTCTAATCCGGAGCTGATGGTTCCCTGGATGCCTTCCTTTTATGGGAATCCCACAGGGCTACAGGATGGGACCAAGGAGTACTAAGGTGCTAGGGTACCTCTAGCGGCTCTAGGGGAATCTGATTCTTCCATTCATGTGGGTGATGCTGCCGAACATGTCAAGTTTGTACAGGACATGACCTTCCCTCCTGGACTGGATGAATAAGGCTAAAAGGTCTGGCTCAAGCAACAAGGGCAATGGGTGCCCTGAGAGGTAGTAGCCTCAGGACTAGGACAGACAGCCTGGGTTGTCATATCTGGGCAGCTGATACTCCAAGTAATAGAAAAGAGCACCTCCAACCACAGGAAGCATGAGAAATGGGTGCCTAATCTTTCCTCCTCTTGTTGCTTCACAGTACATGGATTGAGAACATATCAGCGAAGATCGTCCCAGCAGTAGCAGCAGTGAAAGATTGCAAGCGTTGCCGGGTCTTCCACTTGAGTATTGGGAGCATATCCCTCCAGATTAATAGTTCACATGTGGCCTATTGCAAATCTGACAGGGGTCCCAGTGGCCATCAGTGGGTTCTGATCAGACAATGCCACCCTCAGTCTGGGTTCAGATACACGGAATACATAATATACCCCATGAACGAAGCTTACCTTAACCATAGATATAAAATAAGAGGTGGACTTTATTTTTATTTTTTTATTTGTTGAAACACAGTTTCACTCTGTCGCCCAAGCGGGAGTGCAGTGGCACAATCTGAGCTCGCTGCCACCTCTGCCTCCCGGGTTCAAGCGGTTCTCGCGCCTCAGCATCCCAAGGAGCTGGGATTACAGGCACACACCACATTGCCCAGCTAATTTTTGTATTTTTAGTAGAGACACGGGTCTCACCATGTTTGCCAGGCTGGTCTGGAACTCCTGACCTCAAGTGATCTGCCTGCCTCGGCCTCCCAAAGTGCTGGAATTACAGGCATGAGCCACCACACCCTACCTGACTTTCTTTTTTAAAAATAGATTTCAGAGTGAGGTTTAATTCTATGCTCACTAAAACATCCCAGCTGTTTTCAGAAACATGAAAAGTCCTAAGTTGCACTGTGACTTTTCTTGCTGTCTATCCTGAGGGCTTAGTCTGTTCCAGATGCCACAGGAGGAGCCAGCACCACCAGACATCAGACGGGTTTGTGGAGGGTTGCTTTAATTAATCACCCTTCTTAAATTTGTCATTAACATAATGCACCCAATCCAGAATCAGCTGCCAGTCAGACCTACAGCAGCCCCACCATGCCCACAGCCCCCCTACATGCTCACCATGGGAATCTCGTTCTTGGCCAGCTCCTGGTAGCATGAGCCCAGGGAACCTCACTCAGCATCGCTGCACCGTCCACACCCTCAGGGTGAGCCTGTCTGCCAGCCTGGCCACACTCCAGTGGTATCCTGCCACCTGAACCATGGTTAAACCAGACACAAATTTTGTACAATTGGACTAGAGACTCTTAGAACAACTGCTTCTTGGCCAGAGTTAAATACGTGCTCTCTTGGGTTATATATTTCTCTGTGGGGTGTAGTAGCTTGCAGAGTGCCTGTCCTCCTTAGATGGGGCACGTTGTTTGGGAATTTGGGGTCCTTCAGTGTTTGTGCAAAATGACACTCTAAATTGGAAGGGCCACAAACTTCTGGCACATCGCAGGGTTGCCTGAGTCGATTTGCCAGGAAAACAAACATGCCTAGTTCCACTCTGCTGCCCATGTCCTCATACACGGTATAAGCACACAGGTCCTGGATAAAGATGATACACATCTTGTCACTGACTGTGTGGAGATAGCAAATGCTACTGCCTGTGCTATTCAGGACCAGCGGGATGAATTAAACTCACTAGCCAAGGTGGTGATGGACAACCAAAGTCCTCAATTATCTGCTAGCAAAGCGGGATGGCATTTGCATAACTGCCAACACCTCTTGCTGGGTATAAATCAATAATTCAGGCAAGGTAGAAAATGAGCTGGAGAAGATTCCTGCTGAAGCAGATTGCTGGTCAGCTGTACACCTGCAGTGCCCCCAAGACTCATTCTTTCACCTCTTTAGCACACTCAACCCTGGCCCTTGGGGTCTCCTGGTTGAGGACCATCCTCCAAAGACTGATCATCCTACTGGGACTGGTTCTCCTAGTCACCCTGATGAAGGGCTGCCTCGAAATGACAAGGAGTCTCTACAAACAGACTGCATCCATATCAGTGGTTCACACCACTAAACCCATTTCTCCCTCTAGATTTAGGGTGGGCAATGATCCTACTGGATTTGATGTGCTTTATCTGCTGTTTCAGTGGCTCAGTGAGGGTCAGGGGTGGACCGTTGGGAAAGAAAGACTCAGGTATGAAGTCTTTTTATACCCCCTCCTCCGTGGACATGGCCACATAAGAATTGGCCATGGGCCTGGAACACGTCTTTACTAAGAGCCCACACAGCCTGGGCCAGGCTTGTTGCCTTGTGTGGGAAAACCTTTCCCTGTTTCAGGCTCAAGGTGTTCAGTGTGTGCATCAACGACCTTCAGACACGCTCCCCAGCTCTCAGTGTTTCAGACTGTGGTGGTGGGGGTGGGTGTAGGTAGTTAGGGCGGGGGTGTGTGTCAAAGGGTCCTGCTGCTACAGCACAAGAGAGGTGCATGGAGACCAACTGCCCTGCGTCTGCTGCAGGGGGACCCATTGGCCATAGGAGACCAACACCCACTATTGAAGCTGCTTCTGCTCTGTCTCTTCTCTAGGTGAGTAAATCATTGTTCCGTCCCATTCTTGACTGCACTTGAACTTCCGCTCCTGATAATAGGTGTCAACCGTAAATAATGAGATTCAGAAAATATGATTGAATCTAGAGCTTATTTGAATGCAAATCTTGAGGATAGCCACCTGGGAAACGCAGACTCCAAATGAATAGGGTCAGCATTCCAAAGTGGAGAAGTTAAGGTTTCACTTATATAGGCAGACAGAGAAGTTTCAGCAGGATTACATTTTTGATGCAAGACCAGCACATATGTTATAGTGATTTGCTACAATGATTTGTTACAGTGAGTTGGTTACAGATTGCTACATGGCAAGAAAGATTACTGTGTTAACATTATCATTCCCTTAGGAATGATAATGATCTGAGGGTGTCTTCTCTCTGGTCCCACTTGTTCTTCCTAATTACTTACAGGGAAAAAAATGCAGAAGATGCAGCTAAATGCCACGTGACTAAGGCCACATAGCTACATTCCTCTCAAGGCTCAGAATAATTTAAAATTCAAACAGCTTTAAGTTTGAATTATCTGCTTTCACATAGGTAATAGTGCCACTTGCGCAACACTAAATATGGCAGAGCAGAGAGAAAGAAGCCTGAGCCTCTGATAACTTTGTGGAGCCACGGTATCAGCTTTGGCTGTCTCTTCCAGCCAATATGCTTAAGCCTCTGTTTAAGAATTTCTTTTTCTTTTTCTTTCTTTTCTTTTCTTTTTTTTTTTTTTTTTTAGACAGAGACTCCCTGTCACCGAGGCTGGAGTGCAGTGGTGTGATCTCGTCTCACTGCAACCTCCACCTCCCAGGTTCAAGTGATTCTCCTGCTTCAGCCTCCTGAGTAGCTGCGATTACAGGCACCTGCCACTATGCCTCGCTAAATTTTTGTATTTTTAGTAGAGACGGGGTTTCACCATGTTGGCCAGGCTTGTCTCGAACTCCTGACGTCAGGTGATCCACCCAACTCGGCCTCCCAACATGTTGGGATTACATGCTTGAGCCACCTCACCTGGCCTTGTTTAAGAAATTCTTAAATGGTGTACAAAAAGCTACATAACAGTAAAAAATTAACGCATTGGACCATATTAAAATTAAGAACTTCTAGCTGGGCATGGTGGCTCATGCCTGCAATCTCAGCACTTTGGGAGGCTGAGGTGGGTGAATTGCTTGAACTCAGGAGTCCCGAGACCACACTGGGCAACATGCTGAGACCCCGTCTCTCAAAAAAAAATGCAAAAATTAGCCAGATGTGGTGGTGCATGCTTGTAGTCCCAGCTACTCAGGAGGCTGAGACGGGAAGCTTGCTTGAGCCTGGGAGGTCAAAGCTGCAGTAGAGCCACGATCATGCCACTGCACTCCAGCCTGTGACTGGGCAGCGAGTAACTGGGATTACAGGCACACACCACCACACCCAGCTAATTTTTTGTATTTTTAGTAGAGACGGGGTTTCTCCATGTTGGTCAGGCTGGCCTCGAACTCCTGACCTCAGGTGATCCAACCACCTCAGCCTCCCAAAGTGCTGGGATTACAGGCGTGAGCCACCACACCTGGCCCCAGTCTCCTGACAGTTGAACTCTCCCAGTGAATGTTGGTATCTTCATCTCAAGCTCCTGCTGGACTTTTTTTTTTCTTCTGCTTGACCCTGTTACTTCCAAGTCAACGTTTATCATTAAACTCCCCATCATCGCCCAAATAACTTGCCTTCACAGCTTCTCTCTTCCTAAGCAGTTAGGGAGCATTTAGGGCCCCAAACAAGGCACTGGTTTATGTTCTCTCACACTCATAAGCCTGTAACCAGCTGATTCTGCATTTCATTTCCCAAATGGGGTCATCTAGCAAGTTCCATCAGAAATTCATGCCTTCAGCTAGCTTATCTGCTGTTCCAAGATAAGTTTCAAAAAAAGGTAAAACCATGACTCTCAACGAGATATAAAAATGGGTCTGGGCATGGTGGCTCACACCTGAAATCCCAGCACTTTGCCAGGCCAAGGTGGGAGGATCAATTGAGCCCAGGAGTCCGAGACCAGCCTGGCCAACATGGTGAAACCCAGTCTCTACTGAAAATACAAAACTTAGCCAGGCATGGTGGCAGGCACCTGTAATCCCAGCTACTCAGGAGGCTAAGGCAGGAGAACCACTTGGACCCAGGAGGTGAAGGTTGCAGTGAGCCGAGATCGCACCACTGCACTCCAGCCTGGGTGACAGAGTGAGACTCCATCTCAAAAAAAAAAAAAAAAAAAAAAAAGAAGGAAAGATATAAATATGAACACATATTAAAGATTTTATGTAACTAATGAAGAAACCAGAAAATTGTTATATCTGGCTCAAAACAGAATTTTAAGATTGGATATGTGTGCTGGGTGTGGTGGCTCATGCCTGTAATCCCAATACTGTGGGAGGCAGAGGTAGGAGGATTGCTTGAGCTCAGGAATTTGAGACCAGCCTGGGCAATATGGTTGATATGACTCTGATGACTAGAGGGACACACCAGCCTTCTTGGTCTCATGCCTATAGGATTAACAACACGGACACACATGGAGTGGTTTTAATGAGCAAAAAGGCAAAAATGAAGGAAGAAGAAAACAGCTCCCCCGAACAGAGACAGAGGGAGGTGGGATTCAAACAAAGAGAAAACCCCATGTGCTGCGGAAAAGTGGCTGCTTATACTGGGATGCTGGAGGAGGCAGTGTCTGGTTTCCATAGGGCCCAGGAGATGGGTTTGACCAGGTGTGTCATCACATAGTTCACGGAAAAACTGGCCCTCCTATCCTAGCCTTTTAATATGCAAATGTAGAGCGCCATGATGTTCTACACACTTGGGGATATGTGGGGGTGGCCATGTTGTCAGGCACATGTGAGCACAAGGGCAAGAAAAAGATGGTGGGAATGGCCAAGTTTGGGCGGACCCAGTTTCTAATGGCCTTCCTTTGCATATCAAAGCTTGCCAGCTGGCACTAAGAGCCAAGGCTTTCCTGTTAGAAAAGAAATATTTCTGGAGCTGCTTTAAAAGAAACAAAAACTTCCTAAGGACCCCTTTTCCTCTCTATCTGCAGAAAATAATTTCTTAATAACTCCTATAACATGATGGAACCCCATTTCTACAAAAAAAATGCAGAAATTAGCTGGGAGTTGCAGCATGTGCCTGTAGTCCCAGCTACTCAGGAGGCTGAGGTGAGAGGACTGCTTGAGCTGGGGAGGTCAAGGATGCAGTGAGCTGAGATCATGCCACTGCACTCCAGCCTGGGCAAAGAGCAAGACCCTGTCTCAAAAAAAAAAAAAAAAAAAGGATATATTTATAGATCAGGAATATTTAAATGAATGTGCAAATGGAGATAAAACTGGTTTCTCTACATGGGATGATGGGCTGTCAATCGGACAGGATAGCACATAGCACTTACATATCTATACACAACAGTTGAGTGCATCTCAACTGTCTGCAATTTACAGAGTTGTGAAAAAGCTTCCATAGAATATGAATAGAATATGAATAAGATAACCCAAAGGAATTTCCTCAACAGTTTCTCTGGGCTGGGCATGGTGGCATGCACTTGTAATCCTAGTGCTTTGGAAGGCCATGGTGGGAGGATCACTTCAGCCTAGGAGTTCCAGACCAGCCTGGGCAACATAGAGTGACCCCATCTCTACTAAAAGCAAACAAACAAACAAACAAAAGCCAGTCCTAGTGGCACAAGCCTGTAGTCTCAGCTACTTGGGAGGCTCAGGTGGGAGGATCACTTGAGCCCAAGAGTTCAAGTTTACAGTGAGCTATGATCATGCCACTGCACTCCAGCCTGGGCAATAGAGCCAGATCCTGTCTCTAAAAAAAGGGTTTCCCTGGAAGATGCATTGGTTTTCACTAAGGCACCACTCTTCCCAACACTGCTCAGTCTTTCTCCACCCTTGACTCCAGTGTCTATCAATCATAGTAAAATATAGCTTTCACCACCCCACCAGCTTCTACAAAGACTATTGACTCCCACATCCACAATAAACATCTCTTCCTGCCTTTCAAGATTCCCTTTAATCCAGCATCACTCTCTTTGTATAACCACCTCTTATTCCAGGCAGGCCTGATCTCTCCACCCCAAGCCAAGCCAACGCCCTCCCACACATTCTCCTGACCCAGACGTCCCTCTCAATCATCTATAGCATTCTCATTCTGCTAGCTTCTTTCAAGCTTTCTTTTTGTTTTTGCTTCTATTATCTGAAAGCCACACATAGCACCTATCCTGTTCTTTAATTATAGATGCTACCTGCACTAGACTTTGATCATGAATTCATTCAAACACATTATGAGCACCTTGTATTGGTTCCAGGGACAGTCTAAATGCTAGACCTAGGCACTGGCTATGCAGAGATGAAAAAGGCACGGCTCCCTAGATGACTAGGGGGAAACAGACAATGAGAATGAAACCACCTTCGCAAATATTATAACTAAGAATATTATGACAGCAGGCTGGGAGCGGTGGCTCACGCCTGTAATCCCAGCACTTTGGGAGGCCAAGGCAGGTGGATCACGACGTCAGGAGATCAAGATCATCCCGGCTAACATGGTGAAATCCCGTCTCTACTAAAAATACAGAAAATTAGCCAGGCGTGGTGGTACATGCCTGTAGTCCAGCTACCTGGGGGAGGCTGAGGCAGGAGAATCGCTTGAATCTGGGAGGTGGAGGCTGCAGTGAGCCAAGATCGTGCCACTGCACTGCAGCCTGGGCGACAGAGTTGAAAAAAAAAAAAAAAATAAAATTATGACAGCAAAAGAGATCTGACATAATGAATGTTTCATTTGTGCCTAGTGTTCCATTTGTGTTCAGGCTGGAGTGCAGTGGTGCAATCTCGGCTCACTGCAATCTCCACCTCCCTGGTTCAAGCGATTCTCTTGCCTCAGCTCCCCCTAGTAGCTGGGATTACAGGCGTGAGCCACCACAGCCCACTAATTTTTTTTTTTTTTTTGAGACAGAGTCTTGCTCTGTTGCCCAGGCTGGAGTGCAGTGGTGCAATTTCTGCTCACTGCAAGCTCCGCCTCCCGGGTTCACGTCATTCTCCCACCTCAGCCTCCCCAAGTAGCTGGAACTACAGGCTCCCGCCACCACGCTCGGCTAATTTCTTTTTTGTACTTTTAGTAGAGATGGGGTTTCACCGTGTTAACCAGGACAGTCTTGATCTTCTCGTGACCCACCTGCCTCGGCCTCCCAAAGTGCCGGGATTATAGGCGTGAGCCACCGCGCCTGGCAATTTTTGTATTTTTAGTAGAGATAGGGTTTCACCATATTGAACCAGGCCGGTCTTGAACTCCTGACCTCAGATGATCCGCCCACCTTGGCCTCCCAAAGTGCTAGGATTACAGGTGTCAGCCACGGCGCCCAGCTCAGCACTTCTCACTTTCTGACCCACTACCCACCAAATTATCCTTAAAAACTCTGAACCCCAAATTTTCATGGAGATTGACTTGAGTAATAATAAAACTGTGGTTTCCCATACAGCCAGCTCTGTGTGAATTAAACTCTTTTTCTGTTGCAAATTCCTTGTCTTGATAAATTGGCTCTGTCTAGGTAGCGGGCAAGAATACAGGTGATTGGCACTTTGAGACAGGCTGCTTTGGGAGCAGAGGGAGGGCACATAACCCAGACAGGGAAGGTCAGCAAGTATTTCTTGGAAGAAGAAATACTTTTGGTCAAGCCAAGAAGGGAGCAGAAGGAACACGAGCATATGCACATATAACTCTGTGAAACACTGCCTTTTCTTTTTTTATAACCATATTTTTACAATTACCGTATCTCTTGCCTCTACTAGATAATAAAGGACAGCAGAATATGCCACTTTGGCATAAAGATTTTTTTGAGCTAAAGGCACTTAAAATACAGCAGATGCAAGAAGGGTACTCTGGCCTCTCTTTACTTCCTGAAAGCAGGAGATCAGCGCTCATGTGAATGCTGCCCTCCCTGCTCTCATGTGAATGCTGCCCTCCCTGCACCAGAAAGAAAGGAACATTATCACCAGAGAGAGAGTCAAGGCTGAGAGAAATCTGTACAAACTGCTCTTGTTAGACTAACCTTTATTTCCTTTAGTTTTCCCATATAAATATAGTTACTTTTTCAAAATTACTATTTTTGTTCAACCTAGCATATGAGCACTTAGGCCTAACCATTTTGGGGGTCTTGATTTTCCTGTAAGGGCTCCCAAGTACATGCAAAACTATTAAATAAAATTTATATGTATATATATATGATCATTATTATTTTTTGAGACAGGGTCTCATTCTGTTACCCAGGCTGGAGTGCAGTGGCGCAATCATGCCTCACTGAAGCCTCAACCTCCCAGGTTCAAGTGATCCTCCTACCTCAGTCTCCCGAGTAGCTGGCACTACAAGCATGCACCACCACACATGGCTATTTTTTTGTATTTTTTGTACAGACAGGGTTTTGCCATGTTGCCCAGGCTGGTCTCGAACTCCTGGGCTCAAGCAATCCACCTGCCTTGGCCTCCCAAAGTGCTGGGATCACAGGTGTGAGCCACTGTGCCCAGCCAATTAATATGTTTTTCTCTTGTTAATCTGTCTTATGTCAACTTAATTCTCAGGCCCAGCTGGAGACCCTAAGAGGGTAGAGATTAAGTTTTGCCCCCGCTACAATAATAAAATCCTTGAAGACAGGGACACTGTTTTAGATTCTTTTTTATTCCCTGATTTCTAACAGAAAAACATCTTAAGCACCTTGTAAACTTAGGTTTGATGGATGACTAAATCTTTCATCCCAAAGTGATCCATAATCCTGATTATTTGTAGACTGTGAAATGCAAAAAAAATCCAAAAAAACAACAAAAAACCACAAAGATTAGCTGGGCGTGGTGGCGGGCGCCCGTAATCCCAGCTACTCTCGGGAGGATGAGGCAGGAGAATCGTTTGAACTAGGGAGCGGGAGGTTGCAGTGAGCCGAGATCGCTCCATCGCACTCCAACCTGGACGACACAGCGAGACTCCGACTCAAAAAAACAAAACAAACAAACGAAAACTCAGTGGGAATGTCTTCACTATGCAGTCGTCTATTCAGCAACCTTGACAACAAGCTCTGGCACTCAGCTCCTATTTCCCGGGAGTTGCCCAGCGCTCCGCCCACGCCCGCTTGCAGAACTCGCCCCGCCTCCGCCCCACCCATCGTGTGACGTCACCGTATCGGTCCCGCCCCTCTACTTCGCGTTCGTCCCGGGACTGTAAACCGCTTCCGGAAGCCCCGCCTTTTCGCCCCCGCCCGCATGCGCACACGCACACGAATGCGGGCACACCCCTGAGTCCCCTCCACAGCCGCGGGTTGGTCCCAATGGTCCAGTTGGCTGGTGCTGCCCCTCCGCCCCGCCCCTAGACGCACGTCCGCTCGCCCGGCGCCCGAGCCAGTCCGCGCGCGCGCCGTCTGCGCCCCGAAAGCCCCGCCCCAAGGTGCGCGCCCGCCCACCGCTCTCCACGTGCTCGCTGGAGGGCGGTGCAAGGGGCCGAGCCGACAAGATGTTCTTGATGCCTCTTCCGGCTGCGGGGCGAGTCGTCGTCCGACGTCTGGCCGTGAGACGTTTCGGGAGCCGGAGTCTCTCCACCGCAGACATGACGAAGGTGAGAGGCGGCGGCTCGCTCATGGTCCGCCGCTGGAGCCCTGCCCGTGGGCGACTGGGGCTGCGGGGCTGGTCGAAGCCGCGGTGTCCGGGGCGCCCAAGCCAAGTTGCAAAAATCAGTTTAAAAGAAAAATTCTCTTCTTGCGGGGATCGGCCTAGGCCGCTGAGGACCCCAGCGGTCGTATTGAGGGCGCGATTCCCCTGCTCGGGGCTGGTGGGTGATGGCTGTAGCCGCCCTTTACCCGGCTCCGCTCGGCCGCGCACTTGCTCCAGTCGTCCCCTGCGGTCCTGGCAGTAACCTGGGGAAAGACGCGGCGGTGGGGCTCCCACCCGAGCTTGGAGGAAGCCCGAGTTTGCCAAGGTGAAAGGGTTTCTGAGGTCCCAGAGTCACAGGGCTCCTTCCCCCGCGGAAGTGAAAGGTCAGGGAGTTAAGTGGCTTGGAAGGGTTTCTAGAGGAAAAGCATGCCTCTCTAGAGAAAAGGGCTTTGCGGAGAGACCCACGTTTCCCACAATTAAGAGCATCTAACAGAAGAAAAGTGAACTCCAAAAAATTACGAAGGTCGCATTTCAGATGTGAAGAATCTGCAAAGGGAATGGCTCTCAGAACCAGCACAAGCTTGGGAGTCATGCCTGAGCACCAGAAAGAGATGACTGTCCCTGCAGAAGAACGTTCTAGGTGGAGCTTGAGCTCCAGTCTCCTGCAGGTATCTCAGTGACGGAGGGACCGGTCGCCTGACCAGTGCTGTCTCCAGTACTGTGCCACAGCCTACCCGGATAACAGTTGCCCAGTTGGCTCCATTGATTCCCGGGGAGTGAAGAATCTTAGGAAAGTTAGAACCTGGCAGAGTTACCAATGCCAAGGAAGGCTGTTTTCTTTGGCGGAAAAGACCGAGAGGGCACGTTCTAAGTGTCTGTGTGGTTTTGGGAAAGACCAACTGCTGGGACTGGATTCTCACTCAGTCAGTCCTACCACACAGGAGCTCCTGTGTCAAACTGGGTTTCAGTTTCAAACTACCACACAGGAGCTCCTGTGTCTAACTAGGTTTCAGTTTCCTTATCGGTCAAGGGGGATAAGACTACTTGTTCTTTCCACCTCACAGAGTTTCCATGAGGCAGACAAAACATTTTTAAAGTCATAAATTGCCGTGCAAAAGTAAATACTAAGTATCACTAGGTTTGCTTCCTCATTTCTGGTATTTGAGACCTGAGACTTGTGAAGGAGATGAAGGGAGTGAGCCGCTAAGTGCTTAGCAGAATGCTTCTACCCTCCCTAGGAAGTTGGTACTTCTCTTACAGCCTCTGTGTTAACCACAGTCCTTACGTGGCGACAGTCCTTATGATGGGAGGCACAGCCATTGGCTTGACTGGAATGGCATCCTAGAATATCTGGGATTTGCACTTGAGGATTGTAGGGGAGGAAAATCTTCCTTCTGTCCTCCTAGGTTCTGTGGCTGGGCCTAAGAAAACTGACACAAGATGTATTAACAAGAGAAAAGGATACAGATTTTATTTACTATTTTGACGTATACAGAGGAGTCTGCAAGAGGAAAATGACCTGAAGAAGGGTTGGGCCCAAAAGCTTGTTTACCTTTTTAAACAAAGAACAATGCATTGTGGGGGTGTGACAAGACAAAGGGGCTTGGGTTAGTAAATTGTGGAATAATGACTAGGAAATCATATAGGGGTAACTAATAGAAGATAAGGGTGAGTTCAGTAGGTTTATTTGTACAGGTCCATTTTGGGGTTGACTTGTGGTTTCTGGTGATAAGAATGTTGTCCTTTTCCTGGTACAGGGAGATCACCTTTCTCATGGGAATTTGTATGACCTGCTTTTAGGGAGAAAGGGAGGTCAGAGAGTTCTGCACCTGCTGTTTCTCAAGCGCCTTTAGCTCAAAATAACCAATGTGCCAAAGCGGTATATTTTGGAGTGGCATGTTTTGAATCCTTTCAGAGTCTAACTTGGTGACAAATGGATTTTTCTTAAACAAAACATCTTTCTGCTTTATTTGAAAGTGAAGCTGTCTCCTGGGAGTGAGCACAAAAACCCAGGGCAATGTCCAGGACAGGTAGTGATGGGTCTTGCTTTGGCAGGAATCTGAAACACTTGGGCAGGTGCACATGTAGCTGACCCCAGCACCTGCTTCTTTTTTTGCTTTCTTCTGTCCGTGGGGAGGACACGGTTTGGGTGGAATTATTTGTTCCTTCTGGAATTTGGGGACTCCTGAGCCTCTCTAAGGGATCTACTCTAATTCTATTATGTTTATATTTTTTGCTTATTCCCAGGGCCTTGTTTTAGGAATCTATTCCAAAGAAAAAGAAGATGATGTGCCACAGTTCACAAGTGCAGGAGAGAATTTTGATAAATTGATAGCTGGAAAGCTGAGAGAGACTTTGAACATGTAAGTGTTGCTTGTGGGCTCTAGTTCTTAAAGTGCCCCCAAATCGAAACAGTATTTTTTCTTTTCTTTTCTTTTTTGAAACAGAGTCTTGCTCTGTTGCCCAGGCTGGAGTGCAGTGGCACGATCTTGACTTACTGCAACATCTGCCTCCTGGGTTCAAGTGGTTCTTGTGCCTCAGACACCCAAGTATCTGGGATCACAGGCATGCCCCACCACTCCTGGCTAATTTATATACATGCCCCACCACTCCCGGCTCATATATATATATATATATATATTTTTTTTTTAGAGATGGGTTTCACTGTTGTTGGCCAGCCTGGTGTTGAACCCCTGGCCTCAAGTGATTTGCGTGCCTCGGCCTCCCAAAGTGCTGGGGTTACAGGTGTGAGCCACTGTGCCAGGCCGAGAATATTTTTCTATGCCTTTTTGTCAGAAGAGACAATGCCGGGAAGTGCTCTGGCCAGAAGCAGAAGTGAAAGCATGTGTCTTTGGAATGCACTGTGGTACTTTGTTTCGGTATGGATGGGTCTGCAGTTCTGGGAAGTCAGGCCATTTCCAGCACAATCACAAATCTACTGTGAAAGACTGATCCAGAATAATCTGGAAAGTACCAGATTTCCTCAGCCCACCCTCCTGGCTCAAATTCACTTTCCCCACCCTCTTCCTCCCAGCTGCCTTCCCACCACCCTCTCTACTTCTTTTAACTCCCCTTTTCTTGTGAGAGACAGCAGGATCCCTAGGACAGTTAAAAGCAGCCTAAGGGTTTTGCTCTTTTATTGCATGCCTGAAGTTTCAAGGGCTTCTCAAAATTTACAATATCTGTGAATCACCTGGGGATATAGTTAAAATACAAAAAGTCTCCATGGGGCTGGAGATCCTGACGGTAGACTGCGCGCTATATTTGGCAGACATAGAAGTATCCATGTAAACCACTGCAACTATGTATTATTCGTATTATAGATAGCCTATTAGAATCTAATAGATGCAGTCTAATAATTACAGTAACTAATCATCAGTTAAGAGAATTTGTATCTCCTCTCAATTTTTTATCAGTTCTTGTAGTACACAGAGCATTCTCAAGTGCATTGATTAATTCATTAATCCAAAAGCTAACCTGTGAGTACAAAACGCCTGCCTTCCTAATGGATGGCTGTCAGCTGCATTCCAGAGCATCTGTGCTACAGGCCTCTTATAGTCACGGATCTGTTTTGTTTGGAAATTGCCCAGGATAGTCAGTATCCGGTTCGGGTATCCAGTCTGTGGAGAAACCACATAGATATACAACCTCCAAGCCAAACACCACTTAGATTACTGCAGTGTTTTTGATGTCTTGTGTCTTTTATTGAAAAGGTTTGAGATTCATTCGGTTCAGCGTCAGTCAGTGCTCAGATGCCTTGTGCACCTGTGGCATTGCTTTCCATTGTTTTCAAATATGTTTGTGTTAGATCTAATCTGAAAGTTTGTTAAATAGTTTTTGAGCTAGAATTAGAAAGGCTACACCTAAGAAATCTGGGCTGGGCACGGTAGATGAGCAGTGTCATCTGTATTACACCTGTAATCCCAGCACCTTCGGAGGCTGAGGTGGGAGGATTGCTTGAGCCTAGGAATTTGAGACCCGCCTAGGCAACATAATGAGACCCTGTCTCTGTTAAAAAAAAAAAAAAAAAAAGAGAGAGAGAAAGAAATCTGGCTTGAGAGCATTCTGTATTTGGATAAAAACATAAGTGAAAAAGACCATGGAAGCAGTTAGCAGAATAGTGTGATAATGCTGAGTCTGTAAGTGTGCCTTCCCAAGTGAGCCAAGCAAACTGCTTGTTTTAAAAAGACTATTTCCTCTTGTTTTAGATCTGGACCACCTCTGAAGGCAGGCAAGACTCGAACCTTTTATGGTCTGCATCAGGTATGAGAAGAACATGATCATTTGGTAAACCTTCAATGAGCACCTACTGTATACCAAGTATTGGGGCTGTCTAGTCATACTAAACATTTTGTGTTGGGTTGTATGATTTTATTCCAGTATTAAGCAGAGACATTTAAGATTAAGAGGCGAATTGCTGTCAAAAAGTACTGCCTATCTTATATTCCTCAATCTGAAGGCTTTCTTTATCCGGTCGTGGCTCTGGCTTACATAGAATTATTTGCAAGAGTATCCTCACTTACTCTGCCTCTCAAACATAGAAGTTATACAATCTTGCCAGAACACAAAGGTTTCAAGAAAAAACCACAACCAAATTTCACCCTGAGTTTAGCCCTGTTGCTGCAGTTAAGGTAATTGTGTGGGAGCTCAAGTGAGTCTCCACATGTAGAATTCCCTGCTGGAAATGAACGCTTGAAAGAAATAAAGTGGTTGATTTGGTGTATCTGTGGGACAGGACTTCCCCAGCGTGGTGCTAGTTGGCCTCGGCAAAAAGGCAGCTGGAATCGACGAACAGGAAAACTGGCATGAAGGCAAAGAAAACATCAGAGCTGCTGTTGCAGGTTATTTCACTTTTTAAGTTTAAAGAATCCTAAGGATCCACTCTTTACGATGACCTCTCTTTCCCCCTTTCTGTCCTTTTACCAGTCGCCACCCCTTACCACATTCACACAGAAATAATTCATCTTAACAAAAATTCATTTCCTCTTGCTGAATATGGTTGGCCTTATGATAAATACAGAAGGTTAGCTAATGGAATTTTATTTTTAATATATCTGTATCTTGTTTGGGTGTTTTACTACCATTTGTTCACTCTTGTCATATTAGAGCTGTGTTTTCCCAGAACCTGTAGTGTGTAGATTTTTTGTAATGCCACCCTGATGCTTCCCGACTTTTAAATAACACAGAGTCATCAGATTTTACAAATAAAGAGACTAAGGAAGCAAAGCGTGGCATGCTTGTTTATCACTAGCCAAAGGTGTGTGCCTGTCACAGTATGTCCCAGGCAGAGGCCATTGAGTCACTTAGCGTTAAGCAGCAGGACGGGCCTAATACCGTCAAGAGCTGTGATTAAAGATGCTTTGGAAAACATTTCTGAAACAGTGATAATTGGCTTGATTACTCTTTAGGTCTGTGTATATTATAAATGCTCATTAACTTTACTTCAAATATCATTGAAGTGGTTATTTAATAACTTTTGAGAGTTTTTGCTGACCTGATCTTAATAAAATGCTGTGTTAATAATGGACTTTGCTCAGTTCCTTGGATATAATTTCAGCATCATCATTTCCCTGTCATTTTTAATCAGAGAAGCTCTTGGCAATTGGGAAGCTTCATCAGGAAATCATAGTGTTTCAGAAATAATCCTAGGAATAATTGCCACTTCCTGAGAGCCTGTACTGCTCCGGGAGGAGCTGTTCATTCTCTCCATCAGCCTGTCCTCACCACCACCTGGGAGTGAGGTACTTGCTGTAAAATGCACTCACGTCTTCATTTTACAGAAGAGGAAATGAGGCTCAGAACATTTGGGTATCAGGCCTGGGATTTGAACCCCAGGGCTGTTTTCTCAGCACACCACACCATGCCTCTGCTGTCTGCTCTTTGAGTTGTCTTGGACTGACTCCAGTTTTCTGATTCCTCTGTCCTTTCAAGCGGGGTGCAGGCAGATTCAAGACCTGGAGCTCTCTTCTGTGGAGGTGGATCCCTGTGGAGACGCTCAGGCTGCTGCAGAGGGAGCGGTGCTTGGTCTCTATGAATACGATGACCTAAAGCAAAAAAAGAAGATGGCTGTGTCGGCGAAGCTCTATGGAAGGTGATGGAAGCAAATTAGGAGGAGGGTGGTGCTCTCTGGCGTTCTGACAGCCTAGCTTTTGGGATATGAGCTGCCTGCTTTTCAGCGCCACCCACAGCTGCATGGCTTGGCTGTGACCTCCCCATTGCCTCAGCCATTTTAATAATGTGGTCAAAATTAAGCCCAAGCTCTGCTCCTGGCTCTCAGCATGTGTCTGATTCCCCTATGACTCCCTGACCCCTCCCTGCTCTGATTGCAAGGAAGCCATAACCAGGTAGCTCTTACCTGAGAGGGAGGAATGACATGACAGACATATCCCACAGGTTTCAACCCAGATGATGTTCATTTACCTGGCACCTGCTGGCCTTGTGCTAAACGCAAGCACCACACAGATGAAGAGATCCTCTGGATGCTTGGTTCTTGCCCTTGTGGGCTAGTGGGGTCCCTGCCATCAGGAATAAATAAGATGAGACCTTCAGCAGATGGTGCCAAGCACAGTGGGGGCCCTGGCACTGCCCAAGGGTTGACAGCTGTGGGGAGTGCGGGAGAGTGCGGGCTCTGCAGCCAGTCAGCATGGGCTTAAGTCCTGGCTCCACCACTTATTTGTTGGGGGACCTTGCTGGTTACGTGACTGAAATCTCTGTGCCTCATTTTCTGCATTTGTTTAGTAGAGTTGTAATACCGATTTTATGGGGTTTGTGTCATCATCCAAAAGAGCACATCAAGTAGGGGGCACGTGGCAGGACTTCTAGGCCATCTACTGTTACTCACCCACCTCTGTGCTGCCACAGGAAGAGCCAGGGTTGTGAAACACGTGCCTGTATCCTTTCTCTTCTAAAGCTGGTCCTGCTTACGGATAGGTTGGAATTTGGAGCCCCGACTGAGGTAAAAGAAAGCAAAAAGGTCTTCAGTTGCACATTAGAGCCATTGCCGTACGCTTGCTTTGCAGTTAGCACATGGGGCTGCATCATTCCTGATACAGTGAAGGAGAACAAAACGGGCCTTTCTGTGGAAGCCTCTTCATTTATGTGGTAGATGTAGAGCTTCAGAGACCCCACAGCACAGGCCGTTTTTCATGCAGCTGAGGATTCTGAAGGGAAGTGCCTGACCGGATACCCTCTGGTTCTGCTCTGCGTGGTGATGTTTTCTGGCTCTTTGCACCATACCATCTGCTGCCCTGGGTCAGATCACAAAAATTGAATCCAGGTCCTGTGTGCCAATCGTTTTTGATTTGTAGTCTTCCTCTTTTGTTTTCTGTAAGGTAAGAGTGTCTCATAGTCAGCGTTCTTGAGAGGTTGTTTGACAGTCACTTTATCTTTCTTTTGCCAGTGGGGATCAGGAGGCCTGGCAGAAAGGAGTCCTGTTTGCTTCTGGGCAGAACTTGGCACGCCAATTGATGGAGACGCCAGCCAATGAGATGACGCCAACCAGATTTGCCGAAATTATTGAGAAGAATCTCAAAAGTGCTAGTAGTAAAACCGAGGTCCATATCAGGTAATTCAGGATTGTGTCACAGACTCGGGATGTTACAATCAGAAGGAGCCCTTGAGATCCTAAAATCCAGCTCCCTCACTATTTAGAGGAATAACTTGAGACCAGAGATTTGAGATGACCCACCGGGGGCCACACGGGAGCTGGAATAGAGCTGAGTTTGAGGTTCTTTCTATGTTTCCTTGCCTTTGAGAGAGAGAGTGCCAGAATATACTATGTACATGTATATTTCATAACCGTGTTATTCAGACACAACATACCATACAATTCACCAATGCAAAGTGTGCAATTCAGTGATTTTTTTTTTTTTTTTTTTTTTGAGACAAGGTCTTGCTCTGTTGCCCAGGCTGGAGGGCAGTGGCATGAACATGGACTCGAACTCCTGGGCTCAGGCCTCCCACCCTTGCCTCCTGAATAGCTGGGTTTACTGGTATGTGCCACCATGCCCAGCTAATTTCTTAATTTTTTGTAGAGATGGGTCCCGCCATGTTACCCAGGCTGGTCTTAAACTGCAGGGCAGAAGCAATCTTCCTGCCTTTTCCTCCTAAAGTGCTGGAATTACAGCCATGAGCCCCCATGCCTGGCCTGATATTTAGAATATTCACAGAGTTGTGCTACCATGACCACAATCAATTTTAGAACATTGTCATAACCCCCAAAAGAAACCCTATAGCCATTAGCAGTTAATCCCTGTTTCTCATTCCCTAAAGCCATCAGGGGATGGACACTTTGGTTGTTTTTACCTTTTATTTCTTTTTGGTATATGCCTAGGAGTTGAATTGCTGAATCAAATGGTAGCTCTGTTTAATTTTTTGAGGAACTTAACATGGTTTATTTTGGTGAATTATTCCTATCTTCACTTTTGAACACAAATGAAGAACACAGCATGCCTAACTAGACACGGGATGAGAATTTCTGCTGCATAGATTCCCTCAGCTTAGACTCCAGCATTGGTGCTCCCAGGCGGCCCTGAGTGCTGTGTCAGTGGGAGGCTGTTGGAGCTGAAAGCCTGCTCGTCCAGTTCCATCGCTTTCCTGGGATCTCCAGCCCTTTAAGCAAACGAACTCTGAGCATTTGGGAATTTATAATTAAAACAAATCAACAGGTATTTGTTTGACCTAAAGAATTCTTTATTGTCAAAGTTGTTTCCCAAGGGTACTTCCATTTAAAAGAATTCTTTAGTACTTAATTGTGATTAGAGTTCACGTTTTTCAGGAAAGCATCTATGGTTTAGACAGAGTGAAGAAAAATGAATAGTCTATAGAAAGCACAGTACTTAGAGCTTGATAAAATTTCTGGAATGGTTAGTATATGCTTAATCTATAGCAATGTTTAGGTTCTATAAAAGTACCTTTTTGGTCACCAAATAGTGGTTATGACAGCCCCTCTGGTGTACCTGGAATTTGTCATACAAAGATGCATGACAGTGGTCTTCGTCCTTGCAGAAAGTGAGGATGTTGTAAGAAGGAATAGGGAGGTAAACGGGGTTTGCAGAGGGTGCTGCAGGACCAGAGGGACGAGGGGGACTGCCAAGGAATATGGAGCTGCTGGTGCGATTGTGCACGCCTCTATTTGCAGCTACTCAAGAGGCAGGCGGGAGGGTCAGTCAAGTCCAGAAGTTCAAGGCCAGCCTAGGGAACATAGCAAGACCCATCTCTAAAATAAAAATTTTAATAAGAATATGGAGTCTAGGCCAGGCGTGGTGGCTCATGACTATAATCCCAGCACTTTGGGAGGCTGAGGCAGGTGGATCACTTGAGGTCAGGAGTTCGAGACCAGCCTGGCCAACATAGCGAAACACCATCTCTACTGAAAGTATGAAACTTAGCTGGGAGTGGTGGTGCATGCCTGTGATCCCAGCTACTCGGGTAACTGAGGCACAAGAATCGCTTGAATCTGAGAGGTGGAGGTTGCAGTGAGCTGAGATCACACCACTGCACTCCACCCTGGGTGACAGAGAGACACCGTGTCTCAAAAAAAAGACTGGAGCCTAAGGAGAGTCCTGCAGGTTGCTTAGAAGTTACAGTACAAGAGAGTGGGGCAGGACAGTTCAGGTGAGGAAGCTGCAAGGCTTGTAGCCGAGCAAAGGGAAAAGAGTTCAGCAGAGACCAGGCAGGACGCATGGGTGGGGTATGACTCGTTAAACTGAGACATAGCTGCGCTGAGCACTCTCCATTGTAGGTTGGTGTGTATCAAAGAAACACAGGCAGTTTTCCACAAGGGCAGGACTTTAATCAGACATCAAGAACTGAGTTAATGATTTAAAATGCCCACATTGCACAGCCTTGTTTTTTTTTTTTTTTAAAGTGATTTTTAAAACTGTTTTATCTTCCAATTTAAAATTTTTTTCCCTTTGAAGTGTGCTGGTCATCCCACCATGATGCAGTCCTAGTTTAATCATTTTAACAAGTGGATGCCAAATGCCCGAGGAGCATTCCTTGGCTGTGGTTGTTGCTGGTCTTCAGGAGGATAGGATTTCTTTCTTGGCTTAGTTACCGTGGCCAGAAATCAATACAAAGCCCTTTTGTGCTCCCAGCCTAGAAAGAAGAGCAATATAGCATCAGTTTTCTAGTCTGAACTAGGGACTGTTTCCATTCTGTTACCCCACTGATCCCATGTTTATTAAGTAAGAACTAACTAGTTTTCTCACTTAAATCAAAGATGCCTCAAGCTACAGTTGAAACTGTGAGAAACAGTGTGTGACAACATTAAAAAGATAGAATTCAACAGTTCTTAAAAAGCAAATAAGATATTTTTTTTTCCAGTCATTGGAATATAGCTTTGGTTTGCTGTTTGTTGGTTGATTTATTTTTTTTTTTCATTTTTAGAAATAAAGTAATGGATCCCTTACCTATCTTTAAGCACTCTTTGTGGTCTCAGAGCCTATTGCTAGTTTTATTTTTTTAAGAGACAGGGTGTTGCTATGTTGCCCAGGTCGGGTGCTGTGGCGAGATCGTGGCTCACTGCAGCCTTGACCTCTAGGGCTCAAGCGAGCCTCCTGTCTTAGCCTCTGCAGTAGCTAGGACAATAGGCATGCACCTACATGCCTGGCTAATTTTTTCTTTTTTTCTTTTTTTTCTGTAGAGACCGAGTCTCAACTTGTTGCCTAAGCAGTTCTCAAATTTCTATCCTCAAGTAATCCTCCTTCAATGGCCTCTACTTTCATCTTTATTATATCTTACCTTATTTGTTTTAGAGACAGTTTCACTTTTTTACCTAGGCTGGTTTCAAACTCCTGTGCTGAAGCAATTCTCTCACCTCAGCCTCCCAAAGTGCTGGGATTACAGGCATGAGCCACCGCACCCGGCCTTCTAACTTCATCTTTAAATTAAAATTGTAGAAATATCTGAGTAGATTGGAGGGAGGAAATTAATTATAAAGACTGTAGACTGTTAGTTGACATTGCATTAGGTACCACACATGACTTCTCTTAGTAACTCAATAATCTTTTGATGGAAGAGTTACAGACCTCATTTTATAGATGAGGAAATAGGCTTAGAATCAAGTGACTTGCCCAAGAATATACAGAAAGCAAATAATGGGACCTGATAGTTGAAACCTTAATGTGTGTATACTTTAAGAGTTTGTATATTATACTTTTTCACACACTGTGATGAGCTTTTTCTGTTATTTTGAAATAAAGGTAACAGTATATTTACTTTTTCCCTCTTTCTACCCTGTAGACCCAAGTCTTGGATTGAGGAACAGGCAATGGGATCATTCCTCAGTGTGGCCAAAGGATCTGACGAGCCCCCAGTCTTCTTGGAAATTCACTACAAAGGCAGCCCCAATGCAAATGAACCACCCCTGGTGTTTGTTGGGAAAGGAATTACCTTTGACAGGTATTTTTTATTGTGTCCGTGCTTTGTATTTTGGTGAATGATTTGTATGCAGTTAAATTACTTGGTTATAGGGTTTTTTTTGGTTTGGTTTTTTTTTTTTTTTTTTTTTGAGGCAGAGTCTCACCCTGTCATCTAGGCTAGAGCGTAGTGGCGTGATCTCGGCTCACTGCAGCCTCTGCCTCCCAGGCTCAAGCAATCCTTGTGCCTCACCCTCCCAAGTAGCTGGGATTACAGGCGTGCACCACCACACCCAGCTAATTTTTGCATTTTTAGTGGAGATGGGGTTTCGCCATGTTGGCCAGGCTGGTCTTGAACTCCTGGCCTCAAGTGATCCGCCCACCTCAGCCTCCCAAATGCTGGGATTACAGACATGAGCCACTGTGCCTGGCCGGTTTATAGTTTGATTCAAAAGCATGGTGTTTGGTTGAAGGTGTACATTACTTTAAATTTATTATGCTACCACCTCTAAAATGCTTAGAATATGTCAGAAACTATCAGGTATTTTGCGTGTGTTAGCCCTAACCATACCCCTGCGGGCTAGGTATTGTAGACATTCTCCAAGTAAAGAAACCATGACTCAGAGTTTAAATAATTTGTTCAAAGTCCCATAACTAGTAAGTGGAGTCAGAAGTCAAACTCAGGTGTGTCGTGTCCTTTTTTTATAGAGATGAGTTCTCACTGTTGCCCAAACTGGTCTTAAACTGCTGTCTCAAGCAGTCCTCCCACCTCAGCCTCCCAAAGTGCTGGGGTTATAGGTGTGAGCCGTTGTGCTCTGCCTAAACTGTCTTCAGATTTTTCTGCCATGCACTTTGCTTGTCCTCCGTGGCTGTTAAAGATTCTCCACGAGGTTAGTGGTGATGCCCCTGTTTGGATTATGCTGTCTTCCCTTTGCTTGCTTCAGATGATTACTTCTTTTAGCTGACCAGTCTAGCTCCCATTAATCTTATTCAACCATAAGTATTTCTTAGAGTTGGAAACTGTATCTGGTTATTTCAACCAAGGAGAGGCTGAACTGAGAAAGACGGTGGAGTTTGGTATTTCCCGTGGGAAGCATTTGCCACCAAACACAAGTTTCAGGGGTGCCAGCGGGTATGAGGCGTAAAAAGGGCTACTTAGCAAAAAACTAGGTTAGAGAAACACATGAGGGGTTTCATTTTTGTTTTATTTGCTTAACTACAGGGCTTCTCAGGTTACAGAATATAGCATTTTCCGTATTTCCTTTTGAAGGAACCGTGATTCCTGGGAATCATATTACCTGGAAACTACTTTGGAAAATGCTGCTAGATAACCATACGATGTTGATGTCCCCTTGTACATTTTTGTGCCCTTTCTGGAATGCTTCTAGACGTAGGAAGCCCCTGTCGCTGGCATAGCTTGCTGCCAGTGTGGTCTCCTTATGTTAGCAGGTCAAAGTGCCTCCTTGTGTCTCCCACCCACTAGTTCACATTTTCTTCTTTAAAGCATTGATCTCCAAATGGTTTTCCTGGTATAGGCAGTCAGTAAAAGATCTTGAGCACATCCCTTTCAAAATATGCATGCTTTTTTATAAGTTACATGCATTATACTATTGTACTAAAGTGTATATTATAAAAACAATACAGCAAATACAATTTAGAAAGTTAAACTTTTTTTTTTTTTTTTTTTTTTTTTAGTAGAGACAAGGTCTCACTGTGTTGGCCAGGCTGGTTTTGAACTTCGGAGCTCAAGCAATCTGCCTGCCTTGGCCTCCCAAAGTGCTGGGATTATAGGTGTGAGCCACCACACCCAGCCTAAACTTTTTTTCTTTTTTTTTGAGACAGAATCGCGCTCTGTTGCCCAGGCTGGAGTGGATTGGTGCAGTCTCGGCTCACTGCAACCTCCTCCTCCTTGGTTCAAGCAATTCTCCTGCCTGAGCCTCCCAAGTAGCTGGGATTACAGGTGCCTGCTACCATGCCCGGCTAATTTTTTTTGTGTATTTTTAGTCCCGAGTAGCTGGGATTACAGGCGTCTGCCACCATGCCTGGCTAATTTTTTTCTTTACGTAGAGAGAGATGGGGTTTCACCATGTTGGCCAGGCTGGTCTCAAACTCCTGATCTTGTGATCCACCCACCTTGGCCTCCCAAAGTGCTGGGATTACAGGTGTGAGCCACCACGCCTGGCCCTAAACTGTTCTTAAATGTTTTGCCAATTGTGACACAAATATTTTTATGCTAAGGGTGAAGTTTATTGTTAATTTAAGTCCACATTTATACTTTTTGCTGAGAATAAAAACAAAGAGGCCTAAACCCAAAGACTTAAAGCGAAAGTCTTCTTTGGGTTTAGAGAAGGCTTCCTTGCAGGAGTGTCAGTTTTAGCTGAAGATGTGAAGGATCAGGAGGAATTAGCTCAGGAGAGACTAGGGACAGGCATTCAAGTACAGGGAAGCATGGTGAAGGCTGCAGGCCTTCGGGAAGGAGCAGGGTAAATTCCTGGTATGGCAAGAGTACCGGTGTGCCTGCACACAAGAACGTGATGGAGAGAAGGGGCAAGATATGGCTAGAGAGGTACACAAGCTTGGTCGCTGTGGGCCTGCTTGGATTTTACACTCTGCTCTAAGAACAGTTGGCCGTAGCTGAAGGGTTTCCACCAAACGGAATGACATGAGATTTACACATACAGTGAAATTCACCCTCTAAGTGGCCAGCTCAATGAGTTTTAACAAATGTGTGCACCCGCGTGGGTGCAGTGGCATACACCTGTAATCTCAGCTACTTGGGAAGCTGAGGTAGGAGGATTACATGAGCCCAGGAGTTCAAGAGCAGCCTGTGCAACATAGTAAAACAACATCTTTAAATAAATAAACATAGATTAGATAGGTCGATAGATTGATTTTAAAAACCAAAGAACAAATGTATACACCTATGCACCGTTCACTACTGTCAGGAAAATACATTTTTATCATCCCCTAGAAGTTCCCTTCTGCCTTTTTGTAGTCATTCGCCCTCTGTCCCTGCTCCAGACAGCCGGTCATCTTTCTGTTACTGCAGATTAGTTTTGCCTATTCTGGAAAGTCATATAAATGCAGTCTTTGATGTCTGGCTTCTGTCTTTCAGCATAGTATCTGGGGTTTATCTATGTTGTTGGTCGTGTCAGTCATTCTTCCTTTTTATTGCTGAGTAGTGTTCCGTTGTATGGAAATGCCAAATTTTGTTTACCCGTTCATCTATTGGTGGAAAGTTGTGTTGTTTCCAGTTTTAGGCTATTAGGAATAAAGTTAAGAGCATCTGTAAGCCTTTGTGTGGACGTGTTTTCCTTACTCTTGCGTAAATACAGCCACTGTGTTGTATAATAACTGTGTGTTTAACTTTTAAGAAACTACCAAACTTTTCCAAAGCGGCTACATTTTCACTTCTGCCATCAATGTGCAAAGATTCTCATTGTTCTACACCTTCGTCAGTATTTGATATTGTCAGTCTTTATAATTCTAGCTGTACCAGTGAGTATACAGTGATTTCTCTGTGGTTTAATTTGCATTTCTCTAGTGACTAATGAAGTTGGTCATTTTTTATTTTTATTTTTTGAGACGGAGTCTCGCTCTGTCACCCAGGCTGGAGTGCACCTCGGCGCACTGCACCTCCCCCTCCTGGGTTCAAGCGATTCTCCTGCCTCAGCCTCCCAAGTAGCCAAGACTATAGGCACGCGCCACCATGCCTGGCTAATTTTTGTATCTTTAGTAGAGACGGGTTTTCACCACGTTGGCCAGGCTGGTCTCAAACTCCTGATCTCAAGTGATCTGCCTGCCCCAGCCTCCCAGAGTGCTGGGATACAGGCACGAGCCATCACGCCCAGCCAAAGCTGGGCATTTTTTAATGTGCTTATTGGACATTGGTATATCTTCTGTAGTAAGGTATTCAAATCTTTTGCCCTTTTTTATAGGAGTGTTGGCTTTACAGAGTTGTAAGGCTTTTTAAAAATGTATTTCATTTTAAGTGAGTTTTAGATTTTGAGGCTATGCTTCACTTTGAATCTTTGTGTATGGTGTGAAAAGACCTGGTTTGTTTTTGTCTTTTTTTTTTCCTATGTGGCTATTCATTTACTTCTGTACTGTTTGTTGAAAAGACTGTCCTTTCCCCACTGGACTACCTTGGCACCTCGGGTGGAAATCAGTTGTCCATATAATTGTAGGTCTGCCTCTGGGCTCTGTATCCTTTCACCAGTGCCTGAAGACCAAATATCTTGATTACTGCAGCTTTGAGTAGGCTTGAAATCTAGTCACATGAGTCCTCCAGCTTTGCTCTTCTTTTTCAGAATGACTTTGGCTACACCCTTTGTATTTTCATATACATTTTAGAATCTGCTTGGGTTTTTTTCTTTTTTTTCTTTTTTTTTTTTGAGACAGGGTCTCACTCTGTCGCCCAGGCTGGAGTGCAGTGGTGCAATCTCAGCCCACTGCAGCCTTGACCTCCCTGGGCTCAGGTGATCCTCTCACCTCAACCTCCCGAGTAGCTGGGACTACAGATGCGCACCACTATGCCCCGCTAATTTTTGTATTTTTTATAGAGATGGGGTCTTGCCATGTTGCCCAAGCTGGTCTCGAACTCCTGGGCTCAAGTGATTTGCCTGCCTCAGCCTCCCTAAGTGCTGGGATTACAGGCATGAGTCACCACACTCGGTGAATCTGTTTGTTTTTTCTTTTTCTTTTTCTTTTTTTTTTTTTGAGATGGAGTCTCGCTCTGTCGCCCAGGCTGGAGTGCAGTGACGCAATCTCGGCTCACTGCAAGCTCCGCCTCCTGGGTTCACGCCATTCTCCTGCCTCAGCCTCTCCGAGTAGCTGGGACTACAGGTGCCCGCCACCACGCCCGGCTAATTTTTTGTATTTTTAGTAGAGAAGGGGTTTCACCGCAGTCTCGATCTCCTGACCTCGTGATCCGCCCGCCTCGGCCTCCCAAAGTGCTGGGATTACAAGCGTGAGCCACCGCACCCGGCCTGCTTGTTTTTTCACACAACAAAACCTACTGAGATTTTGATTGAGATAGATTGTGTGTGTGTGTAAAAATGTGCTGTCTTTATGGTTAATGAAATGACAGTGGTGAGACTGATACCTGACCGACATCCAAATGACAGAGGGTAGTAGCATCAATGAGGGCAGCTGAGTAGAAATGTGGGTGGATTTGAGAGAGATTGAAAAAGTGAGCCAAAGCTGATTGCTGATCTTTAACTGGTGGCTACCTTAGAACCATAGTGATAGGAATTAGAGAGCAGAACTTCCAGAAGAGGCCTGCAGATAAATGTGGCAGGTGGACAGGAGAAGAACTTCAAATGCAACAGCGCGTTCCCTTTGTCCATGGGGTTTTCCCATGTATTTTTCTTGTTTGAGCCAGGGGATCATCTTTAATTCTTGGTGAACATGCCAACCATCTAAGTAACAAGTGCTTCGAGGTCAGTGAGAATTAGGACTTAATTTGGAAGGAAAGCAGACTTCAGAGCAGCAGGCAGACCTCTCTCCAGTGAGCCACCAGGGCACATGAGCAGCAGATCTCAATTAGAACTCAGAGTTGAAGCCCCTGGCTGTGTGCTTGGCCTGTGAAGCATGTTGCTTCTGGACTCCTACAGACTGGAAGCAGAAAAACCACTAGCTAGTTAGAAGCCTCTTGGGGTCAGGTAGTTTGGTTTCTTGCTAATTGCGGCCTTATTCAGTTCTCATGTTGAAGTTCTGTCTCTGAGCCGTTGGGCCTGTGCCTCATTTAGGTTGTATT
The DNA here is from genome assembly GCF_009828535.3 of Hylobates moloch. Taxonomy (NCBI): domain Eukaryota; kingdom Metazoa; phylum Chordata; class Mammalia; order Primates; family Hylobatidae; genus Hylobates; species Hylobates moloch. The sequence continues at coordinate 68,154,084 of NW_026652292.1, read as the reverse complement.
TTGCCATCAGCAGGATATAGCACACCCTGTGCAGTGTTGGAAGGAAATGTTAGCCCTCTGTCCTTCTGTTGGTTTCAGAGAAATGCCTCCAGTCATCTCTATGAGCTCATCAGCTTTTCTTAACAGCTCATGACCTTCACGTTCCATAAGTTGATCAATTCATAAAATTTGCTGAATAGACTATGTGGGTGTCAGGAGTTAATGAGACAATACAGAGATGGAATTTGCGCAGTCTTGATTTTATGATACAGTAATGTTTCCAGTGGCACTGTTTAAATTTCATTCAAGTAGAAATAAAATGAGCTAAAGGCCGGACGCGATGGCTCATGCCTGTAATCCCAGCACTTTGGGAGGCCGAGGCTGGCGGATCACGAGGTCAGGAGATTGAGACCATCCTGGCTAACACGGTGAAACCCCGTCTCTACTAAAATCACAAAAAATTAGCCAGGCATGGTGGCAGCTGGGACTACAGGCGCCCGCCACCACGCCCGGCTAATTTTTTTGTATTTTTAGTAGAGACGGGGTTGCACCGTGTTAGCCAGGATGGTCTTGATCTCCTGACCTCGTGATCCGCCCGCCTCGGCCTCCCAAAGTCCTGGGATTACAGGCGTGAGCCACCGTGCCCGTCTATACTTTTTAAATAAAGTGATTTTGGCCATCTTCTTTGCTATTAATATTGCACGTTGTCCATTTCCCCATAGTGGTGGTATCTCCATCAAGGCTTCTGCAAATATGGACCTCATGAGGGCTGACATGGGAGGAGCTGCAACTATATGCTCAGCCATCGTGTCTGCTGCAAAGCTTAATTTGCCCATTAATATTATAGGTAAGTGGGGCAACGGATTACATCTCATAGAGCTTCTGGATTCCAGCCAGGTAGGAGAACAGAGACAACAGATATGATTTCCCCTAATCTGAAAAGATAAGAAATGATTTTTAAATAGTCATCAAGCAGAAGCTGTTTAGCTCAGATAAGTGTTTTACTGTCTGAGCTGATTGAGCTAAATGTATCTTGCAACCAGTGGGCTCTAACTGGAATTGATTTATTTTACTTCTGCAAAAAGTGGTTAGCAGTCAGGGGCACATAATGTCAAGTTTGTAGTTGACATTATGAAATTTGCTTGGTACTTGGGGTGGCAGGACATTGCTGGCTCATTGACTGATTGCCTCATAGGATTGTGGCCAGTGAAATGGCACACAGAAAGTACCTAGGACAGAAAAAGTGCTCATTATGTGGCAGTTCTTGGTAATGGAAGATAAAAACTCCCAGGCACAGTACTGGGAGTTTGTGTAATAGCATTGCTCATACTCATTTCAGAGGAGACGGGGAAGGAGGAGAGAGTCGTAGGTTAAATAATAATGCCCTGAGGCATGTCCATTGCACAAGGAAGGTAGAATTGGAATCCAGGTTTGTCAGACATGGCCCCCTCCTTCACTATCGTAGTCCTTTTTTTTCCTGAACTATTTAAAAGTCAGTTGCAGACATCATGACATGTCCTCTAAGAAAAAGGACATTCTATGTAATGACAAAACCATTATCTTTTCCAAGGATTAATACAGTAACCTAATTCAAGTTTCCAGTTGTGTGAAAAATATCCATTTTATTTATTTATATTTAGGTTTTTTTGGTTTTTTGGGTTTTTTTGAGATGGAGTTTCGCTCTTGTTGCCCAGGCTGGAGTGCAATGGCGTGATCTTGGCTCACCACAACCTCCGCCTCCTGGGTTCAAGTGATTCTTCTGCCTTAGCCTCTCGAGTAGCTGGGATTACAGGCATACACCACCACGCCTGGTTAATTTTGTATTTTTAGTAGAGATGGGCTTTCTCCATGTTGATCAGGCTGGTCTCGAACTCCTGATCTCAGGTGATCCGCCCTCCTTGGCCTCTCAAAATGCTGGGATTACAGGCATGAGCCACCGTGCCTGGCCTATATTTAGCTTTTAAATCCAGAAACTAATCAAGGACCACACATTGCCATTGGTGCCCCTTTAGATTTCTTGAGTCTAGACCCTATTCCTGTTTTCTTCCATGGCATTAGCAGTTCTGAAGGGTCTAGGCTTGTTTCATGATATTTTGCAATTTGTATTTATTTGAATTGCTTCTTCTTGATTAGAATCAAGTTAGACTTATTTGGGAAGAATGCTACATGGGTGATGTGTACTTCTTGTTACTGACATATCATGTCAGTTGTGTCATTGATGATGTTAAATTTTATCAGTTCGTTAAGGTGGCCCTTGTGTCTTGCTTCTCATGGCTCACAGGTGGCCTCTTGTCCCATGGGTGGCATGTTTGTACCCAGCATATACTGTGTGGCTTCATACATTCTTTCCAATAGGTCTGGCCCCTCTTTGTGAAAATATGCCCAGCGGCAAGGCCAACAAGCCGGGGGATGTTGTTAGAGCCAAGAACGGGAAGACAATCCAGGTTTGTAAATGGGAGACACAGCACTCCCCATCTGGCGTTCCTCAGGAATCCCGTGGTAGCCACATAACCACAGACAGCTTGGATGGATGCAGAGCCCCAGAACCATATTGGGGAGGGTGCTGTCTTTAGTGCTGGGTAGCCTTTCTTTTCCTTCCCTTTCCCTTTCCCTTTCCTGAAGTGGGGTCTCGCTGTGTCAGTCACCCAGGCTGTAGTGCAGTGGTGTGATCATGGCTCACTGCAGCCTTGACCTCCCCAGGCTCAGGTGATCCTCACACCTCAGCGTCCTGAGTAGCTGGGACCACACGTGCGTACCACCATGCCTGGCTAGCTTTTCGTAGAGACAGGATTTTGCCATGTTTCCCAGGCTGGTCCCAAACTCCTAGACTCAAGTGATCTGCCCACCTTGGTCTCCCAAAGTGCTAGGATTACAGGCATGAGCCACCATTCCTGGCCCCTGAGTAGCTTTTCTTGCAAAGGCAGAAGTATCTTTTTTTGGGATTTTGAAGAATGTTTTTCCAGACTTATTGTTCCTCCCACTTCCTGTATGCTATACACTCACGTTTCCATGAATTTGCTGCCCGCCCTGCAGAGTGCGGCAAAGCAGTAAAACTGTGGGCTATCTTCTGGATATACCTGTGCTAGGAGTGACTTTTTTCCATTGTAGGTGTTGAGGTGGAAAACACTGTCCTACATCATGGGCCCTGCACTCAAGGGGATGTGGCAGCAGGTCCTCCGGGTGGCATGTGCATGCATGCGTGTATTACAAGTCACTCATAAAATGACCGGACCTCTATTTAAAAGAAAGGAATATAATTAGGAAGTGTTACTGAAATTGCAAGAGTTTTCATTTCTAGGATTGAGACTGCCATGTAGCTGTAGCTTTCTTAAGCTCTTTTACCTCATTTTCGGAAATCTTTACATTTTTCCCCTTCTTGTTATGAAGTTATGGGTAAAATGGACTAGACATTTTTCTATTTATTTTGGTTTCCAAAGTCATCAACCTTAGGTCATCAGCTCTGGTACAGTGATTTTTATATTATTATTATTTTTTATTTTTAATTAGAAATGGGGTTTCACCATCTTGCCCAAGCTGGTGTCGAGCTCCTGGGCTCAAGCTATCTGCCCACCTCTACCTCCCAAGGTGCTGGGGGATTATTAAATCATATTTGCTCTCCAGATTAGATATGTTCCTATTCTCATGGAAGTATGAATGGTTTGATAATGACACACGTCACGGTAGCTTTTTCCAACTTTTCTGTCGAACACTGTTGCAAGTGTCTAGTTTTCATATTCTTTACTCACGCTGTCACCCTTTCTGTTTTTGACCCTCTGCAGGTTGATAACACTGATGCTGAGGGGAGGCTCATACTGGCTGATGCGCTCTGTTACGCACACACGTTTAACCCGAAGGTCATCCTCAATGCCGCCACCTTAACAGGTCAGACTGTGCACTTGCCTTGATTTTGTTTGAAGGAAGTCTTGTTTGTTGCATGGATTTCACACACTATACTTGCGGCATTATTTTGCTAAAATTTGGCTTGGTCCATTGGCATTCAAAGATCTTTCACCAGAGGAATTGTTCTGCAGTTGTAAAATGTTTTGAATATTAGGTTCGTTGTTTTAAAGCATTCCAGGCTGTACCTTTTGTTTTTTTTTTTTTTTTTTGAGACAGAGTTTCACTCTGTCACCTAGGCTGGAGTGCAGTGGCGTGATCTCGGCTCACTGCAACCTCTGCCTCCCGAGTTCCAGTGATTCTCCTGCCTCAGCCTCCCAAGTAGCTGGGATTATAGGTACGTGCCACCAGTCCTGGCGAATTTTTGTATTTTTAGTAGAGACGGGGTTTTTGCCATGTTAGCCAGGCTGGTTTTGAACTCCTGACCTCAGGTGATCTGCCCGCCTCGGCCTCCCAAAGTGCTGGGGTTACAGGCATGAGCCACTGCGCCCGGCCTAATTTTTATATTTTAGTACAGACGGTTTAACCATGTTGGCCAGGCTGGTCTCAAACTCCTGACCTCAGGTGATCCACCCGTCTCAGCCTCCCAGAGTGCTGGGATTACAAGATTACAGACGTGAGCCACTGTGCCCAGCCTGGGCTGTACCTTTAAACAAAGAAATAACAAGTGGGCCAGATCAGCTCACCTAGAGTGACATCTAAAAATGATGTTAAGAGCCGGGAGCGGTGGCTCACGCCTATAATCCCAGCACTTTGGGAGGCCAAGGCAGGCGGATCATGAGGTCAGGAGATCGAGACCATCCTGGCCAACATGGTGAAACCCTGTCTCTACTAAAAATACAAAAATTAGTTGGGTATGGTGGTGCGTGCTTGTAATTCCAGCTACTCGGGAGGCTGAGGCAGGAGAATCGCTTAACCCCGGAGGTGGAGGTTGCAGTGAGCCGAGATTGCGCCACTGCACTCCAGCTTGGTGACAGAGCGAGACTCCCTCTCAAAAAATAACATAACATAACATAACATAACATAACATAACATAACATAACATAACATATAACATAACATAACATAACATAACATAACATAACATAACATAACATATAAAATAAAATGATGTTAAGAGATGGTTTCTGTTACAATTACCATTTGATACAGATCTGAAAAGATTAGTGATAAATCCCCAAGTCAATAGCTTTCTTTTACTTTTTTAAACTAATTATAATGTATCTGATACCCTCTGAGCTTTCAGAGCTTTACTTTTTTTTTTTTTCCGGAACTTTTATACTTGATGTCATAAGGAAAAACATTTTACCAGGGTAGCAGGATCCTCATTTAACAAGTGACACAGTGTGAAGCCTGCGCTTTAAGGCCAGGCTCAGGTGGAACTCCCATCTGTGCCACTGACTAGTCAGTTAGCCATGGACAAGTTCCTTGGCCCTTTTGAGCATTGGTACTTGGGGACAATTCCATTTGCCTGGAAGAGCTGTAAAGGCTGGAGGGAGTTTCTTGAAAGCCTCTTTAATACAGGCTGTGACACCACCAGCCCTGGAGGGCTGGGAATAGATTCCTAAAGGGATGACAAACAAGTGTTGTCTTATTGCCAAATCCCAGTGTTCATAATCTTTCATCCAAATGTTCTCTTCACAGTAATTCATCCTGACTCTACCCCTTTTTTAAAAAAATTAATTTCTGAATCTTAACGTCAGACTACCTCTTTTAAGATGAAAATTTAGATCATTTGTTATCCTTTGGTTTTATTCTTGCCCTGGTCATACTGAGCCTTTACTTTGGCAGAAATCATGTTCCCTTTTATATGTAGGTCTAAAAATGGTCCACAGGTCTATTGCTAAGAGTTCTTTTTCAAAGCTGGCATTATAGTGTTTTCATGGTTTTTGGTCTACCTATTCAGTTTAGCAAACACTTTACCTGAAAAGCAGAGCTTCTAGGGTGGGGGGTTGGGGGAGGCAGTAGCAGTGAAGCGGGTACCCCCTTACTGTAAATGAGGAATCACAGAGGATAGATACATCAGATACATCAAGTTCTACAATTTAAACATAACTTTTATAATTACCACTTTGGGAAATACTTTTCCTAGATGCTTAATAGCAGCATTCTACCCCACTTTTTTCTCAGTCTGAGAGGTGAGAAGGTGGGAAAGTTGGCCCTATGTAAGCAAGGGTGACCTGGGCGAGCTTTCAGACCACACCGGGTGATGGTTCCCCAAATACTACTGAGCCCCTTCTGAGTTCCAGAAGCTCAGGTTCCAAGAGGAGAATAAGAACCAGTTTCTAAGCTCAGGCTCTTGATAGGAGGAAGTACACAGTCTTCAGAAATAGAAGACCTGATTTTAAAACTTGTCCTAACTTTTAATAGCACGTGACTTTGGACTAGGCTTTAGTTGTCTCATCCATAAAAGGGGTATAATAGCACCTCGTTCACAGGAAGGATGCCTGCGAAGATTAAATGAGATGATACAGGTTGATGTCCATGGCCCAGCACAATATAGACACTGAAACAGGTGTTACTGTCCTTTGAAAGGCAGGCCGTACCCCAGGTTGTAGGAACAGTGACATATTCGTGGATGACCATCCAGTCATGGTGTTTCTTTTCATTTTCTTAATGCTTGGGCATAATTTAGGATTGAATGAGTGTGGTGCTATGCTCACTTTCCTTGGGGCTTTGATGTTTCTTCCAGACTATGAACAATTCTGGTAACATTGATCAGTAGGCATCACAACACAGGGCTCCAAATGTGCCTTGTAAATGAAAATGGGAAGTATGCCTCTGTTACTAGTAGTTCTGAAATGGGCTGTGGAAATAATTCTGGAATTACAGAGAATAAACTATTTAAATATATAATGAAATCATCTTTAGAGCCGTCATCCCAACTGGACCACCTTAAATACTTATGTCTGCCATTTTTTATTACTTTAAGGGAAGATAGCATGTTCTTGTTTGAGGGGATTGTTCATCTTTTCTATGACAAATTTTAAAACTGATAGATGACTCTTACGGGGTTGATTGAAATATTTTGAGGACAAGTGAATAGTTATATAAAAAACCACTAACTTGAAAACAAGTAAAGTATTCATGGGTGTGTATATGTTGTCCCTCAGTATGCATGGGGGATAGGTTCTAGGATCCCACCTCAGATACCAAACCCACGATGCTCACATCCGTTATGTAAAATGGCATAGTATTTATATATAACCTATGTACATCCTCCAGTATACTTAAGTCATCTCTAGATTACTTATACTGCCTAATACAATGTAAATGCTATGTAAATATTCGTTACACTGTATTGTTTAGGGAATAATGACAAGAAAAAAAAGTCTGTGTATGTTCAGTACCGATGCAGCCATCTCCCCCGCTTCAAAATATTTTCTGTCTGCATTTGGTTGACTCCATAGATGCAGAAGACACGGATACGGAGGGCTGACTAGTTAGTACTGTCTTCAAGTTTCAGTTTTCCTTGGGAGAGATACTAATGAGCAGTTTCATGTAAAGACATGGTGAAGAATTTAAGGAGCAACTTGGACATACTTTGCATTACAGGGAGCAAATGCCACCTTGTGAAGACTATAGATTTCCCCCAGTTTCAGTGCTGTCTCCTGTGACATTCCATATGTGTGTCCTGGTACTGATGGTGGTGGGTTCAGTGCTTGTCCTGGTACTGAAGGATAGTAAGGTTTGCTTTTCCTTTCAATAAATACTTAGCTCCTTTATGCCAGGCAGTGTGCTTTCTGGGCCCTAAGGATATGTCTAGGAACCAGACGTGTTCCTTGACTCAGCGCTTACAGATGGGCCAGGCAAATAACAAATGAGATTACCAGGAGCTCATACCACAACTAAAGGAGGCAGCACTAAGTGGCTGTACCTGATTGTCTCTTCTCAAGAGGACCTGCAAATCTGGATTTTTAAGTTGATTTTTAAAAAATATGCTAATTAATGTAAAAATAGAAGTCAGCCAATGGGACACAACTTTGTTGGAGAAAAAAACTAAAGATGAAACAAGTAAATATGATGCAGTAATAACAGACATCAAAGTCTTATAGCAATACTTAGATGTGATTAAAATTGCTGAAAAATTAGATTCCTCAATGCCAGTAGTATGTAAATTATGATACCTCCATCCAGTGGACTATTTTTAAATCATTAAAAATACTTTCAAACATTTGTTTATAAAAGAGGAATAATTTTCTCTCTTTTTTTTGAGACAGAGTCTCACTCTGTTGCCCAGGCTGCAGTGGCACGATCTCAGCTCACTGCAACCTCTGCCTCCTGGGTTCAAGCCATTCTCCTGCCTCAGCCACCTGAGTAGCTGGGATTACAGGCGTGCGCCACCACACTCGGATTTTTGTATTTTTAGTAGAGACGTGGTTTCATCATGTTGGTCAGGCTGGTCTCGAACTCCTGACCTCAAGTGATCCACCCGTCTCGGCCTCCCAAAATGCTGGGATTACAGGTGTGAGCCACTGCGCCCGGCCAAAGAGGAATAGAATAAATTTTTAAAGCATAAAAGGAAGAACACGGCCAGGCGCGATGGCTCACACCTGTAATCCCAGCACTTTGGGAGGCCGAGGCGGGCGGATCACGAGGTCAGGAGATCAAGACCATCCTGGCTAACACGGTGAAACCCCCCTCTCCACTAAAAATACAGAAAAATTAGCCGGGTGTGGTGGCACACGCCTGTAGTCCCAGCTACTTGGGATGCTGAGGGAGAGAATGGCATGAACCCGGGAGGTGGAGGTTTCAGTGAGCCGAGATCGCACCACTGCACTCCAGCCTGGGCCACAGAGCAAGACTCCGTCTCAAAAAAGGAGGAACACATGCTTGAGCACATACAGGTTGGTCTTGTTTTTTATGAAAGTTTAGAAGTTGGGCTGGGCATGATGGCTTACGCCTGTAATCCTGGTGCCTTTGGAGGCTGACATGGGAGGATTGCTTGAGCCCAGGAGTTCAAGACCAGCTTGAGCAACATAATGAGACCCCATCTCTACAACAAGAAATTGGTTTGTTTTTTTGTTTCTTTGGTTTTTTTTTTGAGACAGAGTTTCACTCTTGTTGCTCAGGCTGGAGTGCAATGGTGCGATCTCAGCTCGCCACAACCTCTGCCTACCCAGGTTCAAGCGGTGCAAGCGATTCTCCTGCCTCAGCCTCCTGAGTAGCTGGGATTACAGGCATGCACCCCACGCCCGACTAATTTTGTATTTTTAGTAGAGACAGGGTTTCTCCATGTTGGTCAGGCTGGTCTCAAACTCCCAACCTCAGGTGATCCTCCTGCCTCAGCCTCTCAAAGTGCTGGGATTACAGGCGTGAGGCATTGTGCCTGGCCTTTTTTTTTCTTTCTTTTTTGAGACAGAATCTCGCTCTATCGCCCAGGCTGGAGTGCAATGGCACGATCTCGGCTCACTGCAACCTCTGCCTTCTGGGTTCAAGCGATTCTCCCTATCTCAGCCTCCTGAGTAGCTGGGATTACAGGTGCCTACCACCATGCCCAGCTAATTTTTGTATTTTTAGTAGAGACGGGGTTTCTCCATGTTGGCCAGGCTGGTATCGAACTCCTGACCTCAGGTGATCCCGCCCGTGATGGGATTACAGGCGTGAGCCACCATGCCCGGCCCAAAAAGAAATTTTTAATTAGCTGGGTGTGGCGGCATGTACCTGTAATTCCAGCTACTCAGGAGGCTGAGGCAGAAGGATCACTTGAGCCCAGGAGTTTGAGGCTGCATGCCGTGAGCTCTGATCATACCACTACACTGCAGCCTGGGTGACAGTGAGACCTTTCTCAAAAAAAAAAAAAAGGTTAGATGTCTGGAAGGAAATGTCAAAAATAGGTAACAGTTATCCCTGAAATGAAATTATTGGTCAAATTCAGTAGGTTCCGTTATTGCATTTCCTAATTATTTAAATGAATTCTGGCTTGAAAAACATAAAAATATGTTAACTATGTACAGGAAAGATTTTCTAAGCTTATCTATTTTTGAAAATGAGGAAGCCATTAAATAGGGTACATGCTAAGGTTTCCATCTGCGTGGCAGAGGAGCCCATTTTGCCTGGAGAGACTGCACTTGACTGAGGGCTTGTGTCTTACAGGTGCCATGGATGTAGCTTTGGGATCAGGTGCCACTGGAGTCTTTACCAATTCGTCCTGGCTCTGGAACAAACTCTTTGAGGTAGGAATAATATTTGTATATCTAAATTGTAGAGATGGTGAATAAATTATTCTAGCCTTAGAAGGATAGACTTCTTCAACCCCCGTGTTAAAGTGATTTTTATGCCGCAGGTTTGCCTTTGAATTGAAAATGAACCACAGCAATGGATTGAGTTCAGTGGCATTGGGTTTTCCACAAATGTTCCTAAAGGAGGGGATGATGTCCCCTGCTCCCCTCCGGTAGCCTCAGCATCCTGTGAAAATGTCTCACGAACACTGTGGTCATAGTTGAGAATCCCTGAGGTAGAAACGGTTTTGAAGATGGCTTTGTGGAGCAGTGTTTGTGACTGCGTGTCGTGAGCCATGTAAGGGAGTTCACCCTGCAGCAATGAGGATGTCACCCTCATTTACACACACACACACACACACACACACACACACACACACACCCTCCCTCTCTTACTGCCATTGGTTTTCGACTGCCCACACCACTGTTAGCCTAACTCAGCCTGTCTTGAGGCAACAGGTGACTCTGTGGCCTCCTGACACCTGGTTCAGCTTCTGTGATAATCCTTTCTTGGGCTGCCTTCTCCTGTGATTTTCCTGCTCTTGTCTCCTGATTTGTTTGTTCCCTTTGGTCGCCCTTGGCTGGTGTTCAGTTCAAGGCCATAGACTCTTCCTACTCTACACAGTCCGCACAGGGAAGCTCCAGCCAGCACGTGTTGCCTGATGGCTCCCATCTCTCTCCTGAGCCCCAGCCTCTGTGTATCCACGTGGCTGCCAGATAGCTCCAGCTGGCTGCTTACTCATTCATTCAACTAGTAATTAATGGGAGCTTACTCTGTGCCAGTGGGGGACAAACATAAAATGTCCCCAAATATAATCTTGAGGGTGGTTTAAGGTCTAAACTTATTTTCACCCTAAACTGCTTCTCCTTCATATATGTCATCATTCATGAAGCCCAATTTTCCCAGTTCTGCAATACTCAGCCCCATCATCTCCTTGCAGGCCGGGCCAGGAACCTCTCCTCTGGCCTCCCACATAACCGTTATCCCTCTTTCATGGCACCCACAATATTGTTGTTTTGACTTTTTAAAAACATTTAAGCTTTTAAAAAAAAACCTCAGTTATATGTGCATAAATCAACAATCAGCAGCCCACAGTCTGTTTTCCAGAAGGCAGCCGCTTTCAACCCTTGGCTGATTCATCTGGTATTTACTTATGTCTTAAAATAACAGCTTATATTGCTGCTTCTTGATTTTTCACTTTTAGGTCTTTGACTTTTTACCAGTGAGTTAAATAATCTGTTTATGTATCTATTTCTCCTACTAGCCTGTAGGCCCTTGGGTGACTCAGTTAGTAGTATTTCAGCACACCTGATGGTGCTCAGTAGTTCAATAAACAATGAATGAGTGAGTGGGTAAATGATGAATGAATGAATGTGGTCACCCTGTCTCAGGATTTCAGTGATACAGGTCCAGTCATGTGTTTCTGTCACATAGAAGTGACCCGCCACATAAGAACTCTTTCACCCTAATCAACCCACAAAGCCTGTAATTGTAGTTTGATGATTTTAGCAAAATGCCCTACAGATTTGTGAAATTGCCTCACAACATTCCCGGTTTCTTTTTATTTGTTATTTATTTATTTATTTTTGAGACAGAGTCTCGCTCTGTCGCCAAGCTGGAGTACCGTGGCGTGATCTTGGCTCACTGCAACCTCCGCCTCCTGGGTTCAAGCAATTCTTCTGCCTCAGCCTCCAGAGTAGCTGGGCCTACAGGCACGTGCCACCACACCCAACTAATTTTTTGTACTTTTAGTAGAGACAGCATTTCACCATGTTGGCCAGGATGGTCTCAATCTCTTGACCTCGTGATCCACCCACCTTGGCCTCCCAAAGTGCTGGGATTACAGGTGTGAATCACTGTGTCCGGCCTCCTGGTTTCTTTTATAGTTCTAAAATAAATCTTTTAATGAGTGGACACAATTCTGAAACCTATTTTCTAGTTTCATGTTTTAGAGTAACAGGTTAGAACAACTCTTCCTTCATGCATTGAGCACGTTGATGCCATGAATTTCCCAGAACCTGCCTCATCCACTCTTCTACTTGTCATACCTGTTCTCTAGGCCAGCATTGAAACAGGGGACCGTGTCTGGAGGATGCCTCTCTTTGAACATTATACAAGACAGGTTGTAGATTGCCAGCTTGCTGATGTTAACAACATTGGAAAATACAGGTATGTAATATAAGCTAAATGTACATTTATACAATCATCCTTGATTGCCAAAATAGCTATTTTCAATTTTATCCCCTTATAAAAGGCTTAACTACTTAATTTCCTTTTGGTGTAGTGCTTGTAAGCTTTTTAATGTCTTGAATTTTCAAGTATTTCTTCAACCAGATCTCAAAATTTGCATGTTTCTAATCTAATGGTAATTTTAAGTAAATGGTAAGGGAAAGAGATGGAAAATATGGGAGTTCATTACCATAGCAAAAAGGAATATAGAATTTATCCTTTACTGCTTAAAGCAATATCTGAAAATAAATATTCTGAAAGTGATATGTGGGTTAGCATCTTAATAGGTCTTATAAGCTTGACTCTTGTTCTCTGGTTGTAGAATGTACTTAGCAAAAATGTGGGCTCTCAGTGCACATTTACATGGGGTTGTAAAGTGGTTTTTGTCTTTTTCTTCAGATCTGCGGGAGCATGTACAGCTGCAGCATTCCTGAAAGAATTTGTGACTCATCCTAAGTGGGCACATTTAGACATAGCAGGCGTGATGACCAACAAAGATGAGGTTCCGTATCTACGGAAAGGCATGACCGGGAGGCCCACAAGGACTCTCATTGAATTCTTACTTCGTTTCAGTCAAGACAATGCTTAGTTCAGATACTCAAAAATGTCTTCACTCTATCTTAAATTGGACAGTTGAATTTAAAAGGTTTTTGAATAAATGGATGAAAATCTTTTAACAGAGACAAAGGATGGTATTTAAAAATGTAGAACACAATGAAATTTGTATGCCTTGATTTTTTTTTCATTTTACACAAAGATTTATAAAGGTAAAGTTAATATCTTACTTGATAAGGATTTTTAAGATACTCTATAAATGATTAAAATTTTTAGAACTTCCTAATCACTTTTCAGAGTATATGTTTTTAATTGAGAAGCAAAATTGTACCTCAGATTTGTGATGCTAGGAACATGAGCAAACTGAAAATTATTATGCACTTGTCAGAAACAATAAATCCAACTTGTTGTGCTCTCTGATGTGGCTCTGATATTTACTTACATATTGCTACAAACTCAGTAACTTATTACTAGAATATCATTCGTCTCTGTAGCCATGTTGTATGAACTACGTAATTAAATTGGGGCACAGTGGTTTATGTATTTTCTCAATGTTCCTCATCACTTAAAGGTACTCAGTGATTGAGCTCATCAGTTTGGGTAATAGTGGCTTGGCAAATGACTTCCAAAATGAATCAGTCAGAATACTACTAACCATTGTTGACTTACCATCTGCCAGGCACTGTCCTCAGTGTTTTCAGGTGTTAAATTATTGAGTCCTACCCAATGAGACAGGTACTGTTATCACCCTTATATGACAGATGAGGGAAACGCGGCACAAGAGAGGTTTAGCAACATGCCACTGATGTCACAGAGCAAGTAACTGGTAGCTCAAAGTTCAAGCCAGGTGGTCTGGCTGCTGCACTGGTACACCGCAGTGCTCTTTTTCAGTTCAGTGACTTGAATGGATGTAGAATTTATTTGAAGTACTGAAGTAAGAAACATGACCACAGGCCAAGCACAGTGGCTCATGCCTGTAATCCCAGCATTCTGAGAGGCCAAGGCAGTAGGATTGCTTGAGGCCAGGAGTTTGAGACCAGTTTGGGCAACATAGTTAGACCCTTGTCTCTATTTGATTAAATTTTAAAAAGAATTCAAGCCAGCAACAGTGTGCTGAAAAAAGAAACAATCATAAAAGGGACTGTCAGCTGAGCACAGCTACTCCGGAGGCTGACGTGGGAAGACTGCTTGAACCTGGACGTCAAGCCTGCAATGAGCCCCCGATCATGCCACAGCACTCCACCCTGGGTGAAAGAGCAAGAACCTGTCTCAGGCCAGGCGCGGTGGCTCACACCTGTAATCCCAGCACTTTGGGAAGCTGAGGCAGGCGGATCACAAGGTCAGGAGTTCGAGACCAGCCTGGCCAATATGGTGAAACCCCGTCTACTAAAAATACAAAAAAAATTAGCCAGGCATGGTGGCACATGCTTGTAATCCCAGATACTTAAGAGGCTGAGGCAGGAGAATTGCTTGAATCCGGGAGGCGGAAGTTGCAGTGAGCCAAGATCGCACCACTGCACTCCAGCCTGGGCGACAGAGCTAGACTCAGTCTCAAAAAACAAAAAGCAGGTGGGGGGGCAGTGGATGCAGTGGCTCATGCCTGTAATCTCAGCACTTTGGGAGGCCACGGTGGGAGGATAACTTGGAGCCCAGGAGTTTGAGACTAGCCTGGGCAACATACTGAGACCCTGTCTCTATAAAAAATTTTTTAAGGCCGGGTGCAGTGGTTCACGCCTGTAATCCCAGCACTTTGGGAGGCTGAGGTGGGTGGATCACGAGGTCAAGAGATTGAGACCATCCTGGCCAACATGGTGAAACCCCGTCCCTACTAAAAATACAAAAATTAGCTGGGCATGGTGGCATATGCCTGTAATCCCAGCTACTTGGGAGGCTGAGGCAGGAGAATCGCTGGAGGCAGAGGTTGCAGTGAGCCAAGATCGTGCCACGGCACTCCAGCCTGGCAACAGCGAGACTCCGTCACAAAAAATAAATGAATAAAAATTTAAATAAGCTGGGTGCTGTGGTGGTGCACCGGTAGTCCCAGCTACTCAGAAGGCTAGGGCAGGAGGATTGCTTGAGCCCAGGAGTTTGAGGCTGCAGTGAGCTATGAGTGAGCTATGAACCACTGCACTCTAGCTGGGGCAACAAACCAAGACCCCATCTCTTAAAAAAAAAAAAAAAAAAGACTGTCAACGGGTAAAACTGTTTGCTCACCTTCTGAGACTATAACCAATCAACGTAATTCCATTGGTGCAGACTTAGAACAAAGCTCTCCTCTTTTTTACTTTTGTATCAGATGAATCAAATTAATCCATCAATGGGATGTGTGCCCTTTTTTTAACTTTGAAAATGTTTGACAGGAAAAGCTCTTTGTTACTGTTAATTTTAACATTTAAGAAATTTGACATGCAAAAATATTGTATATCTAAACTGGTTTATAGAGGGAATGGAAATGGGCATGCATGTTTGTGGTATTTATTAGAATTAAAAGCCGGTAAGTGTAGTGAGCAAACACAGGTTTCCCTGGTTATTCATGTTCAGAAGTCACTTCATCAGGAAAGATGGAATTAGAGGGTTGGAATTACAGGCTTATGAAGGAAACTGAAAACAGATTTATTCTGGGTGATAAAGAGCCTCAGTCGGGCTTTGACAGAAGGCAAATGTTAAAAGCAGGTTATTAAAAGATTAGCAGTCTGGTGCCGGGCGCGGTGGCTCACGCCTGTAATCTCAGCACTTTGGGAGGCTGAGGCAGGCGGATCACGAGGTCAGGAGATCGAGACCATCCTGGCTCACACGGTGAAACCCCGTCTCTACTAAATATACAAAAAGCTGGGCATGGTGGCGGGCGCCTGTAGTCCCAGCTACTTGGGAGGCTGAGGCAGGAGAATGGCGTGAACCCGGGAGGCGGAGCTTGCAGTGAGCCAAGATCGCGCCACTGCACTCCAGCCTGGGCAACAAAGCGAGACTCCGTCTCAAAAAAAAAAAAAGAGATTAGCAGCCTGGCGCGTTGGCTCATGCCTGTATTCCCAACACTTTGGGAGGCCGCGGCGATAAAATCACTTGAGCTCAGTAGAACACCTGACTCAACAAAAAAAAAAAAAAAAAAAAAAGCCCGGCGCGACGGCACGCACCTGTGGTCCTAGCTACCTTGGGTGGCTCAAGTGGGGGGATTGTTTGAGCCCAGGAGGTCGAGCCCTGATCATGACACCGCACTCCGACCTGGGCGACAGAGCGAGACACTGAGAAAAAAGAAAAGAAAAAAAAAAAAAAGATTAGCATAGTGACTTTCTCTTTGATGTAACCATAAATATCTAAAGAGAACAGTGCCGGGCACATTGGGAACCTCAACAAAGTTGTTTCCGTTATCCATCTCCGACCAGAATTCAGGAAGAACTTTGCCTGTCTTGTTCCCGCTATCACCAATGACTCAACAAATGTTTGTGGAGTGAGTGGGAGACCCTCTCCTTTTACCAACGGTAAACAGCCCGCGGAAAGAAAAAGTGACTTAGCCAGTCTCTACAGGCATTTGGGGCTGAGTCGGGACTAGCATAGTAGTATCCTGACTCTCGCGGGAGGGCTCGCTCCACTGTAGTTATTAATTCTTCTCTCCACACAACCAGGTCTAATCCGGCCAAAGTCTTCAATTCTTAAGCTAAGAAAAAAGGAAAAATACATGTAAACTCTGTTTTGCGATAGACAAGAAAACAGAAGAATTAAAAATCGTCCTTCCGGGGGCGCAACAGAATCCTCCAATCGCGCGGTCCTGTCACGTGACCACGCCTACTGCACCAGACACGTGACCTTCTGAGCCGGCTTCCGCGCAGGCGCAGTGGATCTCTCTTGCGCCACTCCAGACATGGCGGCTCCGCTAGGGGGTATGTTTTCTGGGCAGCCACCCGGGCCCCCTCAGGCCCCGCCGGGTCTTCCGGGCCAAGCTTCGCTTCTTCAGGCAGCTCCAGGCGCTCCTAGACCTTCCAGCAGTACTTTGGTGGACGAATTGGAGTCATCTTTCGAGGTAATATAAGTCTTTGTCCCCAGCCTTCCCTTTTTTCTGAAACGTGAACTGCGCGTACGCGTATCTCCTCCAGGGATCCGAGCAGCTAGTTTACAAATGGGGAAACTGAGGCTTAAATAAAGTAAATCACTTGCTTTAGGCTTCCCCGTGGCCCGTATTCAATTCAGGTCTGCTGGCGGGGGTGCGTAAACTCGACGTTTCTGGAAACGTGGATCCGAAGTTTGCCTAAACCCCAAACTTGGAACCCTTCCAGATTCCCAGCTGGTCCTTGGTCTCATGCCTGAGCACCGTTTCTTGCATCCCTGCATGTTTAGTAAGAGGCTCAAGTCTTTTCGGAGCTCAGAGTTTCACTACTGTGTCCTGTATCCTTTCCGCTGGGCTTCACCCTTAAACGATCCTAAAGTAAAGGGACTCTTAAGAGCGGAAATTGACATAAGTTACCAGGCGCAGCGTGGAACTAGGGGCTGAGGAAAGAGGAATGCTGGAGGTTAGGGAGGAAGGGAAGCACAGATGACCCAATCTCAGTTCTGCCCAAGGAGTTTACCTTGTGGCAAGAAAGGTGAACTGTGTATTGAGGGAAGATAGACAGGTGAAAATAAGTGCTCTGGTGATTTCCAGTGGTCTCTAAAGTGGAAGATGAGCTATTCCTGTGTAGTAATAAAGTAATATAACTTCAAATTGGAGTTAACTTTTCCACATTTTAAATCCCAATTTTGCCAGGTGCAGTGGCTCACGCCTGTAATCCCAGCACTTTGGGAGGCCGAGGAGGGCAGATCACGAGGTCAGGAGTTCGAGACCAGCCTGACCAACGTGGTGAAACCCTGACTCTACTAAAAATACAAAAATTAGCCAGGCGTGGTGGTGTGCGCCTGTAATCCCAGCTACTCGAGAGGCTGAGGCAGGAGAAGCGCTTGAACCCGGGAGGCAGAGGTTGCAGTGAGCCGAGATCGTGCCATTTCACTCCAGCGTGGGTGACGAGCTAGACTCCGTCTCAAATAAAATATAAATAAATATCCCAATTTTGTGACTTTTATATTGAATCTAATAGCACAGTGATACATGAATATAATTTGTAAGTGATTATATTGTTCAGACTGCATGGACAAAATGCTTTTACCACACGGATGTACAAAGATTTAGAAATGAATGATTTGAGATGGAGCCTCACTCTCTCACCCAGGCTGGAGTGCAGTGGCGCAATTTCGGCTCACTACAACCTCCGCCTCCCGGGTTCAAGCGATTCTCCTGCCTCAGCCTCCCGAGTTGCTGGAATTACAGGCATCTGCCACCACACTAATTTTTTTATTTTTAGTGGAGACGGGGTTTCACCATCTTGGCCAGGCTGGTCTCGAACTCCGGACCTCGTGATCCACCCGCCTGGGCCTCCCAGAGTGCTGGGATTACAGGCGTGAGCCACCGCACCTAGCCAGAAATAAATGATTTGAAGGACAGAGACGGAGGGGGAGAGCGGGGTGGGGGGGAGGAGGAGGAGGTGGTGGAGGTGGTGGAGGTAAGTGGTAAAGGAAGGGGCTGATGAACTTTAGAGCAGCATCTGGCATTGTGCTTGAGGGGAGCTGGCTCTCAGTCATGGGCACTTGCTGAAAGACTGGCATTGTACAAGGCATCGTACAAATCTTAGCCTGGCACTGTACAAGTCTTGGCCAAAGTTGACTCCCAGCACCCTGCTGCTTAAAAACGTACAGTGGCTGCTTGTTGCTCTTGAGATGAGATCAAGATGTTTAGTGTGGTCTCCCAGGCTTTGCATGTTGAGTTCTCTCCTTCAGACTCGTTTCCTTACTCCAGCCACACAAGACTTCCCCACGTGTACCATTTGTTTTCTCTTTGGGCTTCCAGGCCCCTCCTCAGCTCATTGCATCACTTCCTCAGTAGACCCTTCCCTGGCCTTCTTTTTAATACTTAACATTAAACCAGGCTCCATGAAGTTAGAGACTACCTGTTTTGTACCCCTACCTCTCACATTGTGTATCTTGTAGTGCTAATACAGTGGTAGTAGCTAGCAAGTGCTAGATGAACCTTTGTCAGACATTGAAGGAACCTGTAGTGTGGAGCCTGTAGTGCAGTTGCCTGTGCACAGAACTCCTTGCCCGATTCACATATATGTCTGTAGGTGCCCTTGAGAGAGAACTCCCTCTGGGACTCGATTATCCATACAGAGAATACAGAGAAAACCAGTCCCTGCCTTCAGGAAGCTTGTGATAAATGGCAGGCAGTTGCCTTGTTGTAGGATCACTGCTCTGATAGAAGAAACCTAGGGTACAGTGGGAGCACGTACAGGTGTGTACATCGAAGAAGGCTTCCCAGAGAGCAGGAAAGCCAAAGAAGCATTTTGACTTAGCCAGGTGAGGGGGAGTGGGAGAGGTGCGAGTTGGATCCTCTCTCTACTGCTGGGTGATCATGATCTGTCTAGTCTTGTCTCAAGATTCAATTCAAAGGCCACATTTTCTTTGGAACTTTTCCTGTTTCCTTCCTTGTGTTCTGTGTGGACCTCAATTTTTACAGCCTCCAGTGGCACATAGCAGACCCTGCTTACCTGCTTCTCATTCCTATTGGGGTGCCACCCCTTGAGGTCTCTGTCTGCTCATTCTAGGTGCTCAGCACATGCTCTTTGATGGAAGGAATTTATTGAGGTGATGCAACTCTTGATTTTGGAGGGAACGTTGGAGACCATCTAGTTCCATTTCCTCCATTCATGGGTAGAGAAACTGAGGCTCAGTGAGGGCAAGTTGCTTGCTCAAAGCCAGCCGTTGGGTTTGTGGAAATGAGGACTAGCACTTACTTTCCAGGCAAAGGCTCTGTTTTAGCCATGCTTTTAAAAAGCTATTCTCTTTCTAGGCAGATGCGGTGGCTCACACCTGTAATCCCAGCACTTTGGGAGGCCAAGGTGGCTGGATCGCTTGAGGTCAGGAGTTCGAGACCATCCTGGCCAACATGGTGAAACCCCATCTCTAACTAAAAATACAAAAATTAGTGGTCTATGGTGGCACGTGCCTTAATCCCAGCTACTTGGGAGGCTGAGGCAGGAGAATCACTGAAATCTGGGAGGCAGAGGTTGCAGTGAGCCAAGATCATGCCACTGCACTCTAGCCTGGGCAACAGAGTGAGACTCTGTCTCAAAAAAAAAAAAAAGGCTATTCTCTTTCTAGACTACCACACGTTTTCTTCTTAATATAGCTGTCCAACTGTTTATAAAGGCCTGTGTATCTATTTTTTTTCTTTTCTTTTTTTTGAGACAGAGTCTCACTCTGTCACCCAGGCCAGAGTGCAGTGGCACGATGTTGGGTCACTGCAACCTCCACTTTCTGGGCTCAAGTGGTCCTCTTGCCTCAGCCTTCCAAGTGGCTGGGACTACAGGTGCACACCACTATGCCTGACTAATTTTTGTTTTTGTAGAGACAGGGTTTCACCACATTGCCCATGCTGGTCTTGAACTCTTGGGCTGAAGCGATCCACCCATCTTGGTCTCCAAAAGTGTTGATTACAGGTGTGAGCCACCATGTCTGACCCCGAAATTTTTTTTAAGGCGGTGAAGGAGAGTAAAATTCTTGAGATGAGATTTCCTGCCACCCTGTCTGGTAGGCCTCCTGGCTCTGGGGAGCTGGCCCAGCTTTTTTGGCCAGTTTGTGACTGGTTGGCCTCTTGATGGGATGTTTTCCAGTAGCCATAGGTCTCACAAAGGAAGTACATCCTACCCACATCCCAAACCCAACAAGAGTCAACTTTCTTTTTTTTTTTTTTGACACAGATTCTCGCCCTGTCACCCAGGCTGGAGTGCAGTGCTGCGATCTTGGCTTACTGCAACCTCTGCCTCCCAGGTTCAAGCGATTCTCCTGCCTCAGCCTCCCGAGTAGCTGGGACTACAGGCACGTGCCACCATGCCCGGCTAATTTTTTGTATTTTTATTAGAGACGGGGTTTCACCGTGTTAGTTAGGATGGTCTTGATCTCCTGACCTCATGATCCACCTGCCTTGGCCTCCCAAAAGTGTTGGGATTACAGGCGTGAGCCACCGTGCCTGGCCAGGAGTCATCGTTCAAAGTAATCCCGAGAATGGGCAATCTGTTTTTCTGATTTACTTTCTCTGTAAGTCAGGTGCGGGAGCTGCAGGCAGGCAGAATTTTTCCTTGTCAAAGGGCCCTCACGTGTAGATAATGTTCTAAATTTGAGCTCATCTGTCTGCCTCACACCAAGTGTAGTTTGCTGATTACTGACAGAGCTCCACTTTCCTGTGTTTGAGGCTTCCTTTCTAACTCCTGCTCTTCCAGCTGCCATGCTGTTCTCTTTCTGTGCCTCCCCAATCTCCCTGCCCAGTTCCTGCAGTGGGCCTGCTTTGGTACATTTGCTTAGAGTTGCTTGTGCACAGAACTCCTTGGCTGATTCGCATTTGCATCTGTATAGGTGCCCTTTAGAGATAACTCTCTCTGGGTCTTGATTATCCATGTGACACCTATCTTGTCCTCTTAGGCCGTCCAGTCAGTCAGTAATATGTGTTATTAAACACTTCCCTTGTGCCAAGGCAGTGCCCCAGGCACTAGGAGGACAGTGGTGAATAAGACAAAATTCTCACCTGCTAATAGGGAACAGATAATAATGGATGAAAATAATGGATATGATGTCAGTTAATTATGTGTAAAAACAATAAAACTGTGCTTGGGTGTGGATCATGAGCAGGAGGGGCACAGTTTAGAAAGGGTAGACCGGCTGGTCTCTCTGAAGGGGAGAAGATTGGCCTGAGTCCTGAATAGGTGGTGATGTGAGTTGTGCAAGCACCAGCAAGAGGCCACAGTGGGGCTGGAAGAGTGTCTGGGCCTGGTGTGGAATAAGATACAGGGAAGGGGCACGTGGTAGGACAGAGACCAGGTGTGGTGCCGGCTCATTTGCCTGGCGCTTCCTCCATGGGCCTAATTAATTGGTAAACTCAGTTTACCACGTTTCCATTGGCATGATGTCTTGCCATCTCATGTGCAAACACAAGATGCTGCCACCTCATCAAATGACTTCAGGAGAAGTTATTTCTTCCTCTGGAGTAAGATTTTTGATGTGTGAATCACATTTTTTTCTTTCCTATGTTTTGATTACATAGGCTTGCTTTGCGTCTCTGGTGAGTCAGGACTATGTCAATGGCACCGATCAGGAAGAAATTCGAACCGGTAAGCATTCCCTCTGTGT
Source organism: Hylobates moloch (assembly GCF_009828535.3). Classification (NCBI taxonomy): domain Eukaryota; kingdom Metazoa; phylum Chordata; class Mammalia; order Primates; family Hylobatidae; genus Hylobates; species Hylobates moloch. The sequence goes on along the minus strand of NW_026652292.1, from coordinate 68,132,001 downwards.
ACACAATGTTCTTGGCTTCAGCAATATTTCCTAGTTGCTAATTTTGTACTTCATGTGTTTCAGTCCTGCTTTTATCCTAAGAGAACATTTCAGGGACTAAAATGTGTGCACATAATCTCTGTGAGCTGCTGATTGTTGGTTCAGTTTATTAATTGACGTCTTGTATCACCCATAACGAATCATTTATAATGAACTTTTTGTATTAGTACTAGGTAAAGAAGAAGACCAATAGTGCGTACTGCTTTTTAAAAAAATTTTATTATTTTTGGAATAGGTCTTACAGAGAAAAGTCTCGTGTACTTCTTTTTATTCCCCAAGTTCTGTCCCTAAAGGTAACCAGAGCTTCTGATTTCTTCGTACCATATTTTACATGATTCTTTTTGTTTTGAGAGTTTCACTTTTGTCGCCCAGGCTGGAGTGCTCACTGCAATCACCACCTCATGGGTTCAGGCAATTCTCCTGTCTCAGCCTCCCGAGTAGCTGGGACTACAGGCATGCACTACCATACTCAGCTAATTTTGTATTTTTAGTAGAGACGGGGTTTCGCCATGTTGACCAGGCTGGTCTCGAACTCCTGACCTCTGGTGATCCGCCCGCCTCAGCCTCCCAAAGTGTTGGGATTACAGGCATGAGCCACCACGCCCAGCCTTATATGTGCCATTTTAACTGGAAATTATGATGCTAATTGCTGGATCTCTGCATCATCTCTCTTTTTTTTTTGAGACAGAGTTCTTGCTCTCTCACCCTTTTAAGAAAGGAGTGTAGTGGCGTGATCTCTGCTCACTGCAACCTCTGCCTCCTGGGCTGAAGCAGTCCTCCCATTTCAGCCCCCCAGTAGCTGGGACCACAGTGTGAGCCACCACATTTGGCTAATTTTTGTTTTTTTATTTTTTTGTGGAGATGGGATCTTGCTGTATTGCCCAGGCTGGTCTCGAACTCCTAGGCTCAAGCAGTCTTACTGCCTCAGCCTCCCAAAGTGCTGGGATTACAGGTGTGAGCCACCACGCTTGGCCTCTGCCTTGTCCCTTTTTTTTTTTTTTTTTTTGAGACGGAGTCTTGCTCTGTCACCAGTCTGGAGTGCAGTGGCATGATCTCGGCTCACTGCAACCTCCGACTCCCTGGTTTAAGTGATTCTACTGCCTCAGCCTCTTGAGTAGCTGGGATTACAGGCATGTGCCACCATGCGCAGCTAATTTTTGTATTTTTAGTAGAGACGGGGTTTCACCATGTTGGCCAGGATGGTCTCGATCTCCTGACCTCATGATCTGCCTGCCTCGGCCTCCCAGAGTGCTGGGATTACAGGCTTGAGCCACGATGCCCAGCTGCATTGTCTTTTTAAAGAAGATATCATGGCTTTTATGCTATATTAAGATCTTTTTTTTAACCTGAAAACACAAATTATCTGCTGTTTAATGTTGGTTAACACATGAGAAGTTGGGGGTTATTATTACTGCTGTGGCCAAGATTAAAATCCCTGAGTTGTCTATGAGAAGGCTGTATTTTTACATTGTGATTATTCATTTATGAGGGAGATAAATGAGTCTATTGTTTTTCTTATTTTAATAATTTTGATCCTTTTTTTTTTTTTAGGTGTTGATCAGTGTATCCAGAAGTTTCTGGATATTGCAAGACAGACAGAATGTTTTTTCTTACAAAAAAGATTGCAGTTATCTGTCCAGAAACCAGAGCAAGTTATCAAAGAGGTATGTATTCAGTTTTCTCCTCAGCTCTATAGGAATAACTAAGTGGTGCCAGGATTCCTTTTATGCTTTAAATGAGATGTACCCGTTTCCTGCGAGTTTCATTCAGGCTTTATAGGTCAGTGTGAAATGTGGCTAGTCATCCATGTTTGGGACAACCTGAACAAGAAGTAAAGCCAAGGAGTGGGGTCCGAAAGCAGAGTGTCAGACAGAACAGCTCTGATGTGACTTGTGTCATACGTTGGCCCTCAGGAAAGATTTTTCTTAAAAGATTCAGCCATGTGAAAAAAGGATAAAAAGCCTCTAACATATATAGGCTTGTTCTAGACAAAAACTGAGATCTGTGGTACCCAGTGCCTTGCACACAGGAATCCAAGGAATCAAAAAGTAATGTTCGACCCCAGGCTTCTGGAAACTCAGGATTTCGTTGATCTCAGTTGTTCTAAGCTAGGGCATTTGGAAGTGTGTTGGGGTTGCCATGATGACTTGGGAAGCTTTAATGGCATTGAATGGGTTGGGCCAGGACCTGCGCCATGCGATGTGGAAGAGTGAAGAATCGTCCTGCCCAAAAAGCCAGCGATGCCCTCAGTGAGAAACACTGAATTGAGATTATTGGTTGGGGGGAATTTTTTGTAGTAACTAGTCCCAATTAATGAAAAAGTCTCTTTTCATTCATGATACCAGCTCTTGGGGATAGCTATTCTTACAGTTTATCAGGTCAGATCATTTCCTGATGTGAATACCTGAATAACAGTGCAGGTATGTCCAAGACTGGGTCGTTAGTAAAGGATGTAATGCTTTTGTTCGTAAAAAGCTGTTGAAAATGTAATTTTAACAGTTCATAATTTGAAGTGATACATCAGTGGTGTGGATTTTTTTGTAAGCAGTTGTTAACAAATGTTTCAGATTTTCAGTGTTTTAGGATCTCAGCAGTAACCTTTGGAGAGAGGTACTGGGTGGCTGGGGACCAGGATGGGATAGAGTCTGGGTATTAGTCTGTTTTCACACTGCTGATAAAGACATACCTGAGACTGGGCAATTCACAAAAGAAAAAGATTTAATGGACTTACAGTTCCACGTGGCTGGGGAGGCCTCACAATCATGGCAGAAAGTGAAAGACACATTTCATATGGCGGCAGACAAGAGAAGAGAGCTTGTGCAAGGAAACTCCCATTTTTAAAACCATCAGATCTCGTGAGATTTATTCACTACCAGGAGAACAGCATGGGAAAGACTTGCCCCCATGATTCAATTACCTCCCACCAGGTTCCTCCTGTGACACATGGGAATTGTAGGAGTTACAATACAAGATGAGATTGGGTGGGGACACAGCCAAACCATATCAATTTGATTTCTTTTTGGCTGCCCTTTTGAATTTTGTAACTTGCATATTACTTTCTATAAGAAAAATAAACATAGGCCGGGTGTGGTGGCTCACGCCTGTAATCCCAGCACTTTGGGAGGCTGAGGCAGGTGGATGACTTGAGGTCAGGAGTTCGAGATTAGCCTGGCCACCATGGCAAAACCCCATCTCTAATAAAAATATAAAAATTAGCCGGGTGTGGTGGCATGTGCCTGTGATCCCAGCTACTCAGGAGGTTGAGGCAGGAGAATCACTTGAACCCGGGAGGTGGAGGCTGCAGTGACCTGAGACCGCACCACTGCACTCTAGCCTGGGTGACAGAGCAAGACTTCGTCTCAAAAAAAAAACAAAAACAAAAACAAAAAAACCCCATAAAACTTAAGTTAGAATCTATCATTTGGGTTAATCAAATAGTGGAGCCAGGCAGAGTAATGGGCTTAATATGGTTTAATGGATTCTCTTTGTTTTGAATTCTTAGCCTCTTAAGTAACCAGAACCATATGTGTTTTTCCTGTGCTTGCTCTGACTTACTCCATTGCTTTCATCTGCAGGATGTGTCAGAACTAAGGAATGAATTACAGCGGAAAGATGCACTAGTCCAGAAGCACTTGACAAAGCTGAGGCATTGGCAGCAGGTGCTGGAGGACATCAACGTGCAGCACAAAAAGCCCGCCGACATCCCTCAGGGCTCCTTGGCCTACCTGGAGCAGGCGTCTGCCAACATCCCTGCACCTCTGAAGCCAACGTGAGCAAAGGGCAGAGGCAGTTGGCCTATAAGTGGGATGGTGCGTGGGGTTGGCCACACATCCCTTCCTGTGGACTTGACATTTTGGAAGAACTCTTTGCCAGATAATGAGTTCATTTTAGTTTTATGCTTCCATTGAAAAATTTTCCACTATTTTTATAAGCTGTTCATTTCTTGAGTACTTTATAACATGTCTGTAGCTTGGATAAACCAAGTAAATATTTTTTTTTTTTATCTTTAGCAAAGTTTAGACTGTGAATATGATGACACAGATTCTTTTTTATGGTGGCTTTGCTTGTTTTTAAATTTTTGCATGACTTTTCATCTTTTTATGTGTGTTTCCTGTAGTTTGATCCGAAGGAAAAGAGTATAGTAGCCTGAGAATCAGGAGATGGGAATTTTAGTTGTAGGCCTTATGATAATTACTCCTCAGTGGTGCGTAGAAAAGTATGTAAATTTGCTCTGTTTTAAGACTTTGAACTACCTCAAGAAGAGGAATCTAATACAATATTTGTAATGTTTCCAGAGCTCTCAGAATGAGGATTTTTTTTGTAAATAGGTCAGAAGAGGATGGAACTATCCTGGGTTAGTGTAGTAATCTTACAGTAGGATCCTTAGGTTGATGCTGACTTCTATTTGGGGTATGTTTATATTTTATGTGGTGTTTGTTTACTTTTTTTTTTTTGACAGAAGATACAGTGGGAGCAGTGATACGCTAACATTCATTACATTCTGCAGTATTGAATCTGTTTAATGGGGCAGATGCTGTTTTCAGTAGCATGACAGTGGGGGCATAGGTGATCTATGAGGGGCTAAATCTTGCTCTGATTGTCTCTTTTTGTTTTGAGTTTTGTTTGCGTGTATCATTTTTGTTTTACATTTTGGGAGGGGAAACATTTTCCATTAAGGAAGGTTGTTGCCAGTGGATTTGACTCCAAGGGACTAGAGTGTTGTGGTGGGGGTGGGGAGGGGCTGCAGGGTGATCATTGGCTACTGAGCCTCCACAAAGAGCATGTGGCGCCCCGCCTTTGCTCTTTGTGAAGCAAAGATATTTTGCTCTGGTTAGTTTTGTAGGCAGCCTCAGATTCCCTGTTGAGTTGCTGTTAAGAAATGGAGACTTCTGGCTCTCATTGGGTAAGGTTTTCTGAGTTTTATGGTCTCTTACTAGATCACATCCATTTACCCAGAACAAATGCTTCACTGTCTTCTGACTGGCAGTACTCCTGTGGCTCTGTGCCTTGACTCATTTTGTTTTCTTCAGCCTTGAAGGCCCCTTCCCACATTGACTGACATCCACTCATGTGCCTGGTCCCTGAAGCCTCCCAGCACCCATTCAGTTGGATCCCCAGGGCACAGGACTTTGATCTCTTCTGCTGCCCTTGCTAGGTTCTCCGTGGTGGGTTAATGCTTTGTATGTGCTCTCTGTCCCTCACTAATTGTACACCCATGAGAATTAGACATTATTCTTCTTAAATATATAAGGACCATATAGTCTGTTTCTTTTTGTTGTGTGTATATATGGTATCTGTCACATGGATCTCTGATTACCAGCCTGACATCAACAAATTCCCTCAGTTATGATGTATAGGTTAAACAAAGCTTTTAAAAGCTCATATGGTATGACCTCAAGGTTGCTAACCTGGTCATCTCATGGTAATTAGAAACTCTGATTGGCAGCTTTGTATTTCTTGATTAAAAACCCAAATAAACTGATTAGGTTTTAGGCATTCTTTCAAAGAGGTTCTTGAGAAGATTGAGAACTATCCTATTTGGTGCTTAGTGAAAAGATTTTGAATTACTGTACGTACCGGTTATTGCCATTTCTTTATTAAATTCAGAAGTTTTTTGCCAGATAACAATTTTTCAATCTTGTCTGTTTGTAAACATTACCCTTTAAGAAACCCTCTGAGCTGCTAACTCTTTCAGGGAGAAAATCACAAGCCATCCTCTGCCTCCCAGAGGTTTAAGCAGTTCTCCTGCCTCAGCCTCCCAAGTAGCTGGGCTAATTTTTTTTTTTTTTTTTTGAGATGGAGTCTCTCTGTATCTCCAGGCTAGAGTGCAGTGGTGCGATCTAGACTCACTGCAACCTCTGCCTCCCGGGTTCAAGCAATTTTCCTGCGTCAGCCTCCCGAGTAGCTGTCAGGTGCGCACCACCACACCCAGATAATTTTGTATTTTTAGTAGAGATGGGGTTTCACCATGTTGGCCAGGATGGTCTCGATCTGACCTTGTGATCCGCCTGCCTCTGCCTCCCAAAGGGCTGGGATTACAGGTGTGAGCCACTGCGCCCGGCCTTAAAATTTTTGTATTTTTAATGGTGATGGGGTTTCGCCATGTTGGCCAGGCTGGTCTTGAACTCCTGACCTCAAGTGATTTGCCTGCCTCAGCCTCCGAAAGTGCTGGGATTACAGGCATGAGCCACCGTGCCCAGCCCATCTTCTCTTCTTTACTTAAACTTAATTCTTTTTCATGCGTCTTCCCTTCTTTCCTCTTTTCTCCTCTACCCAAGTGTGTTAACTGTTGACATTCCCAAGTGTTTGGTCCTGGGCCGCTAGAGGTTGTGAAGGAGTGCTGCTCAGTCCTCCCTTCAAGAAGGCAGCTTCAAGGAGTTCAATTACAAAAGCTCCTTGCATTGGGGACCTGCCGCCATGTTCCTGCCCAGGGCATGCTGGTCCTGGCTGTCACCAAGCACAGTGGAGGTCCAGGTGCTAGGCCATTTCTGCCCGACACAGGACTCCTCTAATGAGCAGTCTGAGGCCGGGCACGGGAGGCTGAGGCAGGAGAATCGCTTGAACCCAGGGGGTGGACGTTGCAGTGAGCCGAGATCAAGCCACTGCACTCCAGCCTGGGTGACAGAGTAAGACTCCGTCTCAAAAAAAAAGTAAAAAAAATACTGAGCAGTCTGTTTGGGCGCTTCCATCAGCCTGGCCATGACATCTTTGGAGCTGTCCTGCCCTCTTTTGCCCCGGTGTTCCTTGGCCCACCTGTCAGACCTACATCATAGGCTCTTCCTGTCTTCTGTTTCCTCTCCCCTTTCTCTAACATAGGTGTTTCTCCTGAGAAAGAAAAAACCACCTGTCCCTGACATTCAGAAGCTGACAACACTGTTCGGTCATGTCATTCTCCTGTTGGACATAAACAGTCTCTGAATGCCAACCCCAAAGTTGCTGTCAGGCCATGATAAAATAAACCACTTAATAATTTTGTCTAAGCACGTACAAAGAAAATTCAAGGTCAGTTTACCATTCACAAAATACCAAACATCCTTCTGCTGGTTAAAACGAGTGATAGCTGCTATATATATATATATGTGTGTGTGTGTGTGTGTGTGTGTAGTGTGTGTATATATATATGTGTATATATATGTGTGTGTGTGTATATATATGCAATTATACCTTTATCCCTACTTAGTCCACCTTCCTATGAATAAGACGTATTGAGATGCTCAATCCTACAGTTGCCCCCACTCTGACAGCATCCAATGGAGTGAATCCTTACTTCCTTGAAATCACCTAACCAGGGCCAGAATCCTAAAAGAGGTTCTTTGTGACACCCTCTGTCTGAGAAGCCCTATGGTTCTCTGTGATGAATAGACCCAACTTGTTCAAATACAGGCATTTCTGGTGGGCTTTGGCTGAAGGCATTCACACCCCCCCAGTGAATGTCTTGCATTTCTAATTGTGTCTCGGGGCATGCCTGGTGGAGGACCTGACTGAGACAATTGTGACTGGATGTGGTTTGAGAGCAGGCAGTAGGATGGGGCTTGGGGACTGGCTCACTCACTGCCCAGCTGGTAGCAAAACCCATCTGGAGCAGCGTGTGAGGTATGGACAGTCACTTGCACAAGGGGGTGGCCCAGTTGCTGAGGATTCCACCAGTGGTACCCTGGGAAAATATCCCTGTGGAGGGGAATGTGAGGAGTCAAACTGTGGGAGATAAGAGGAGTACTGCACACAAGGACAGTAGAGTGTCAGTTCCCTGCACAGGGATAGTGAGGAACGGATGAGGTGACTGTGAGTGCCCGGGGCCTGTCGTTATCTTGGAGGCGCTGGTAGAAATAATCAAAAACAATACTGAGGCCAGAGGTGGTGACTCACGCCTGTAATCCCAGCACTTTGGGAGCCTGAGGCAGGCGGATCATTTTGAGGTCAGGAGTTCATGACCAGCCTGGCCAACATGGCGAAACCCTGTCTCTACTAAAAATACAATAATTAGCGTGGTGGCGGGTGCCTGTAGTCTCAGCTACTCGGGAGGCTGAGGCAGGAGAATCGCTTGAACCCCGGAGGCCGAGGTTGCAGTGAGCTGAGATGGTGCCACTGCACCCCAGCTTGGGTGACAGAGCAAGACTCCGTCTCAAAAACAAACACACAATACTGCATCCTGGGGGTGGAGGTGAGGTGACGGTAAAGATCAGTGCTGCCCTTGGAAATCTGACAGATGCAGTAAGATGGTCCCTATCATAGTTCCATTTAATTTGCCAGCCTCATCTGCAGAATCCAGATGGATCCTGGAGAAAAATTAACCAAGTAGCCTCAGTCACAAATGTTGGGTTGGATATTACATCAATGTTAGAGCAGTTAAGGGCTCAGGTATGTGGTGTGCAGCCATTGACTGGGTGAATCCATTCTTACCTACCCCAATTACAAAACAGTTTGCTTTCATGTGGAACAGATGGTGTTCCTTTCCGTTTTGCTGCAGGAACATGTTAACTCTTCCGCCCCTGTCATAATACAGCCTGAAGAGATTTACCATCAAATACTGTTTTTTTCTCTCTCCTAAATTAATCCCGAATTGGATAATTTCTCTTCATCTCCACCATCACCTCTACGCCATCACTGTCATCTCTAGACCGCTCTGCTCTTGAGAGATGGAATCATTATGCAAACTAAAATAGAAAGAATGTTTTATCAAATTGTATTTTTTTGTCAATAGTGTTAGGGCACAGCAGGTTCATTTACTGCTGGTAAGGGTGTAAATTATTAGAAACTTTCTGAATGGCAGTTTGGTAATATCAAACAAAAAGCTTAAGTTTGTGTCTTTAAATGCCTTACTTCAATACTCAAGGCATATGGCCTCAAGAAAAAATTATGGAAGCATGCAAAGATTTTGTTAACAAAGATATCATTGCAGGGTAGAATTTAGAAATTTAAGACTGAAAGATCTTTTCAGTCACCTGCAGCAAGAAAGGAGTCAAAACCGATGTATGATCTCAACCAGTAAAATTGTCTCCTTGCCCAGGAATCATGCTTAGTTTAAGGACAGAAATGCAAAGTGCAGCCTGGGAAAGTGTTTCAACACACAAAAATAGAACCACCTGTATGTAGTCTTTTTGAAAGCACAAAATAAAGAGCAGTCCTACATTGTTCACTGCTATGTCCTGAATGTTGATGTCCCTCCCAAAATTCATGTTAGAACCTAATGTCAATGTAATAGTATTAGGAGGTGGGGCTTTTGGGAAGCAGTGGAGTCATGAGGGCTTCACCCTCGAGTAGGATAAGTACCCTTACAAAAGAGGCTCAGGGAGGCGCTCTTGCCTCTTCCACCAAGTAAGGACACGTAGCAGGCACCCATCTCTGAGGAATGGACCCTCCCCAGACTCCAGATCTGCTGGTGCCTTGATCTTGGACTTAGCCTCTAGGACTGTGAGTGACATATTTCTATTGTTTATAAATTATCCAGTATAAGTAAGATATTTTATTAGAGCAGCCTGTACGAACTAAGACACTCTAAGCGGGAAACTCACAAAAAATACTTGGTAATGAAAAACAATATGGTGCGTTAATGTATGGTGACAAGTGTTTGCATTTAAAAATGTATTGGAGACTTGTTTTGATTAGGCAGTAAATTTACCTTTAATACTTATGTAATCAGCTTTTTTTTTTATTGAGGTTAATGTGAACTGAACTTTCTATTTCCAAGCTGTCTTCATCTAATTTTACCTTTCTGTGGAAAATCAATACAAGTCAACCATTTTTATTGTCCAGTTGTTCAAAGTTTTATTCAAAGAGCAAAGATTTGACAATGCATAGAATTAACATTGGTTTGTGGGCCACCTTCTGGGCCAGCACCAAAGACTGAAAAAATATTTTGCCCCCTAAAAGTTGTATTGAGTCTTGTCAAATCACATTGCTCTGTCAGAAGGTAAGACAAATCAGTGTGGACTGAGAGCAAGGTCAGCACCGTGAACAGCCATTCCGGTTCCTTTAATCCACTGGGAATTCATGCAGTGAAGAAGCAACACACCATGAGGCAAATGGCTCAAACCCAAAGACCAGAGGTTCAGGAGATTTTTTTTTTTAATCTATAGAGATGGGATCTCACTATTTTGCCCAGGCTAGTCTCGAACTCTTGGGCTCATGCTATCCTCCTACCTCAGCCTTCCAAGTAGCTGGGTTTTATTTGGGCTAATTATTTTTTTGTAGAGATGGAGGTCTTGTGTGTTGCCCAGGCTGGTCTCAAATTGCTGGCCTCAAGTTCTCCTCCCATCTCAGCCTCCCAAAGTTTAGGGATTACAGGCATGAGCCATGTGCCCAGTCTAGAAGATCTTTGATTTCAAAGAACAGATAGTCTAGAGACCTTCACAAATGATCATGTTGGCACTACGGTCATTACACTGAGACCTATAACTGGGCTAGGATTGGTTATTTACAGAAAAACCTTGTGGTACTTAATTGCAGTTCATGTTAATTTATGTTATCTTGCTTAATCCTTGCAAAGCCCTTTTAGAGGTAGGTGTTATCCCATCTATAATCTGCTGCTTGTCTTAGACCAAGGAAGTGAAAATATTCAGTCCAAGCATGCTACCATCCATTTCTGGTAGGTTTGGTTTGTTTTTAGTTGGCTTTCCTGTTTAACTTTTGTCTTCCTATTGAGGTTAGATGTGCATTTTGGAATTGCATCATTTTACGTAGAAACAGCTTTCCAGTGGAGTTGACCAGCATCCTAAGGACAAGTACAACCACTTTTAAAGTAGATCATGGAAATCACAAAGTCTGATATTCCACAAAATGGAGTATGATGTTATGGACACTAGAAATACAAGGTATCGGTCATTAGTAATGCTAATAACATTTTCCTATAGATGATTTTTAATAACACTGGTTTAATGTCAAGATATTTGTAATGAACTGTCACCATGGAACAATATATATATATATATTTTGGAGACAGGGTCTCCCTCTGTCACCCAGGCTGGTTGGAGTGCAGGAGTTCAAACTTGGCTTACTGCAACCTCTGCCTCCCAGGTTCAAGTGATCCTCCCGCCTCAGTCCCCCGAGTACCTGGGACCACAGGCACATGCCACCATGCCTGGCTAATTTTTGTATATTTTGTAGAGATGGGGTTTCACCATATTGCCCAGGCTAGTCTCAAATTCCTGGACTCAAGCGATCCATCTGCCTCAGCCTCCCAAAGTGCTGGGATTACAGGCATGAGCCACTGTGCCTGGCAGAACAGTATGAAGTGTTAATGCCAAAATTTGTTTTAGCTATCATATACAAATCATATTACAAGCATATTATTTGGTTGGTTGGTGTTAGTTCATTCCTTCAATCAGATGATTTAAAAGAAATGTTTTTCAAGTATCCTCTGTGATGTATCCCAAAGGTTAGCTTAGAAAGAAAAGTACTTGGTGAACCATTCCTGGTGCGGAGAGCCCTGTTTCTGCTGGGCTTCTTTGGCTTGAGCCGTTTCACCATCTGGGGTCCTAAAAACAAAAAAAGGTTTTTTTATATGGTTTTGAAAATTATGCAAGAAACAGCTTAATACCCACCATCTTGTCAGGGAAAGATAACTGCTTGTTTACTCTTCAAAAATACCCGAATGGGACTGGCCAACAGTAGTGGGAAACAGATTGTAAAGGATGGGGCTGGGGAGGGAGTACCTAACCCTCATTTTGAAAACAGAAGTGTCACCACTGTTTGGTTCTCCACTGTTCCTTTGAGACTTAGTGGTTGTAGCTCTGATAATGCAGGATTAACCAAACCTACAGATTAAGAGACTTTATTTTTATTTTTTGAGAAAGAGTCTCCCTCTGTCATCCAGGCTGGAGTGCAGTGGCATGATCTCGGCTCACTGCAACCTCCAGCCTCCTGGGTTCAAGTAATCATTGTGCCTCAGCCTTCCGGGGAGCTAGAATTACAAGCGCACACCACCACACCCAGCTAATTTTTGTATTTTTTGTAGAGATGGGTTTCACCATGTTGTCCAGGCTGGTCTCGAACTCCTGACCTTAGGTTATCCACCCACCTCCACCTCCCAAAGTGCTGGGATTACAGGCATGAGCCACCGAGCCTGGCCTGATTAAGAGACTTTAGAATTCCAAGGTGATACAGTAAATCTTGAGGAATAATGTCAGTAATAATACTGAAACTATATTGAAGATTTTTGTGCCAAGTCCTGTGCTAAGCACATCCTTTGGATTAATTCCTTTAGTCTCACGTCAGTCTGATGAGCTAGGTGCTGTATTATCTTAATTTTAGAGGCAAGGTATATGGAGACCTGGAGAGGTCAAGTGACCTGTCCAAGGCCACACAGCTAAGAATGAGGAAGACTGTAATTTGAATTCAGACCTCCAGGCCAGATGGAGTCCACCTTTTGTATAACCCATGCTGAAGTTTTCAGGTAAGTGATTCAGTGTCCCTTGTCTAATCATCCATGAAAAAAGGCCTTCTGGAATTTGGTACCAGGAATAGTACCCCTTCCAAAGAATGACATAATTCCCTTCTCTTACACAGTCTTCCCTTTTGGCTAAATTACCATTTTTCCAAGGCAGGGCTTGTTTTGCTACTCTTTATATCGCCCAAATGCCAGGTACTTAGCAGGTGCCAGAAAGAATCCTACTTCCCCTCTTATCTACGGGGAAATAGAATAAGCGCCTCTGTCCCCAACGTCCCCCAAACCTTGTGGCTGTTTTTGCATCTATAGACTGGTTGGGTTTGTAGGTCCGGCCACAGCTGGGGCTTGGGTCCAAGCTGGGTGATTTAGTTATTGGAGGGGCATTAATCCTGGAACTCAGATCGCCACTCAGAAAGTTCTTTGCATAGGAGGCGAGGTTCGGCACGCTGACCACGCGGCTGGGCACGTCCTCCACCTTCTTTTTCTGTTTGTATTAATGGACAGGTTAGTGCAATGCAATGCAAAAAACAAAGCATTATTGTAAAAGCAAATAATGCTCACCCAATCAAAATTGTATCAGAGAAGAAGCAACAATTTCATTTATACACTTACATGCTATTTTTTAAAGCACTTTTCCCTCCAATCTTCATTTTGTATTATAAATAAATATGTATGTTCACAGCCTCTTAACCAAAACTTCTGGAGACGGATGTGTTTTGCAGCTCAATTTTGTTTTAAGATTTTAGAAGGTCATAGAACACCCCCAGCAGGGGATGGGCCCACCCTAGCCTCAAATGCATTCACATTTCTGGAGTGAAACTTACATTTTGTCACACTGAGGGATACATAAAAACTACACGAGATCACATTAGTTAAGTCACAAGTGTATTGTCCTGTGAACTATTTTTAAAAATACTATTTTTGTTTTTAAGATGTAGTCTTGCTCTGTTGCCCAAGCTGGAGTGCAGTGGTGTGATCTCAGCTCACTGCAACCTCCGCCTCCTGGGTTCAAGCGATTCTCCTACCTTGGCCTCCTGAGTAGCTGGGATTACAGGCATCTGCCACCATGCCCAGCTAATTTTTGTATTTTTAATAGGGTTTCACCATGTTGGCCAGGCTGGTCTTGAAATCCTGACCTCAAGTGATCCACCCATCTCAGCCTCCCAAAGTGCTGGGATTACAGGTGTGAGCCATTGCACCCAGCCAAAAATACTATTTTTTAAGAGCCTTTAGGATTTTGTGATAGTAGATAAGATAATTGGATGTGAATATGCTCATTGTGAAAAAGTGCAAAAATATATACAGAAATAGTTAAGAAGTGGAAGATTCTTACTCTTCTTTTCCTTCCCATCACCTAGATAGAGCTATTCTTAATACTGACACACATTTATTCTAGAAAATTTGGAAAATACAAAATCGCATAAAAAATAAAAATCACACATAATCCACCCAGCCAGATATAAACACGTGGGTTTTTTTTAGTGAATATTTTTCTGAGTGTACCAGCCCGTAAATAACCTGTGGTTACCTTTACGAAAAACGAAACCAATGGAATTGTGTAATGCATTAAAACCAGTAGAACCAATTTACCTTCATGGAAGGGGTCAAATATCCCGGGTGAGGATTGAAAGAGAAAGACCGATTCCGGTGGGACATGGCACTGGGGAATGCTGCGTAGTGAAATCTTCTCTCTTCCTAGAAAACCAATACAACTGAGTCTAAATGAGGCTAACCACACAGCATTGGGTTTGACTTGAAGGAAGATGGCTGTGAGGGCAGAATAGAGAAGGAAAGTCCAGGGGAGGAAGGGGAAGTCAGTGGGAATCAAGCTACCAGGCACTGAAGCTTTTGAGGAAGCACCTTTGCTCTTTTTATGTCCCCAGCCCCTCTTTTAAAGAAAAGGGCAAGCTGATGCCTTCGGAAATTGGAAATTCAACTGTTCTTAGCATGTGAGGGTAACCTACTGCAGAAAGTTAGTAATTAAGGCAAAGAAAGAAAACCCCCAGGTATGCAGAGGATTTTGCGTTCTTTCTTCCTCTGTATTTTGTTTGACATTTGTGTTGTCTAACATATACAAACGTAGGGAGGGTAATGAAATCCATCCCCACTTTACCTATAACTACTATATGGCTAATCTTGTTTGTGTGTATCATTTTCCACTTTTTTCTCTCCTGCTGTATTACTAAATTCCAGTTATTACATAATTTTTCTCTGTAAAAACATCAATATGTATTTCTAAGAAATAAGGATTACTTTAAAAAAAAAAAAACCCCCATGATACCTTTGTTCACACGTAGCAAATGAACAATAATTCCTTATCAACGTCACCTAATTTTCAAAGCACAGGGAGATACAGAAGTGAGGCAGGTGGGCAGGAGCAGAAACGACCAGCAGGCCTTGGCTGGATACTGAATCAGAGGGAGCTGGGTTCTTTTCAAGGGGCCTAGGGAGTGGCTTTGCTAAGTAGAAAACAGGTGGTCATTTTTACAAAAAGAAGATCAACAATAAAAACACTTAACTGATTCTACTACAATTCAAACCTAAGCCATTCTAGATTTTCTCAAATTCCCTAAGTTAAAAAACCAGTATTAACATGGGGCAAATGCTGTTGGACTTGGGAGTAAAGTGATTTTTTTTTGCCTTCTATTTTCCTGTATTAATTTTTTACTGAGTTTGTCTTCTTTAATAATAGAAATGATTTTTTTTTTCTTTGAGACAGTCTTGCTCTGTTGGCCAGACTGGAGTGCAGTGGTGCTGTGTTGGCTCACTGCAACCTCTGTCTCTCGGGTTCAAGTGATTCTCCTGCCTCAGCCTTCCTAGAAGCTGGAATTACAAGTGCCCACAACCACACCCAGCTAATTTTTGTATTTTTAGTAGAGACGGGGTTTCAACATGTTGGCCAGGCTGGTCCCGAACTCCTGACCTCAAGTGATCCACCCGCCTCCACCTCCCAAAGTGCTGGGATTACAGGCTTGAGCTGCCGCGCCCAGCAAGAATGGATTCTTTATAAGACGTTAGGGCACCTAGAGAAATGCTGGGTGCAAGTGAACGCCCCTCCCAGGGGAGCCCGCAGTGCCCGGCCAGGTGCGTGGGCGAGGCGCTTCCTGACCGCCTCACCGTGAGCTGCTTGATGATGTCCTCTCTCTCCTTCAGGCGGGTCTGCAGGCGGCCTATGAGCTGAAGGTCCTCGGGCCTGGACGCTCCCTTCCCTGGCTTCTCTCCGGAATCTTTCAGTCTGTCCCAAGCAGGCATGCAGTCAAGTCCCCCTTACAGCAATTACTCAACAAGGAGGGAGAACAAGTGCACACGATGGGAATGCCATCCTGTGTTCAGCCCGGCCAGGGAGGCCCAGATAGCAGCAGAGGCTTGCCCAGGGCTCCCCGGGGAGATGGCTTGCAGAACCCAGGATCCCAGCTCTGTCAGGTCCCCTGAGGCTGCAGGGCCAGGAAGCAAAGGCCCGTGTGTGCACATAGATGCTGCACTCAGCGGGCCTTCAAGAGCCAGGGATGCTGCTGGGAGAACAGCCCAGGGCAGGAAAATGCCCCGTAGGTTCTCTCAATGCTCTGGCGGCATCTGCTGGCGGACACAGAGCGCGGCCAGTGGCCAGTACCCATGGCTTTTTTTTTTTTTTTTTTTTTTGGAGACAGTCTCCCTCTGTCGCCCAGGCTGCAGTGCAATGGCGCGATCTGATCTCGGCTCTCTGCAACCTCTGCCTCCCTGGTTCAAGCGATTCTTGTGTCTCACAGCCTCCTGAGCAGCTGGGACTACAGGCGCGCGCCACCGTGCCAGGGAAATTTTTGTATTTTTAGAAGAGACGGGGTTTCACTATGTTGGCCAGGCTTGTCTGGAATTCCTGACCTCGTGATCCGCCCTCCTGGGCCTCCCAAAGTGCTGGGATTACAGGCGTGAGCCACCGCGCCCGGCCTCCACTGCTTTTTCAGCGTGAAGCCACAGAAGAGTAACTGGATGGTGAGGAGAGGAGGGCTGGGGATGCAGATAATCTACTGACTGGAGTTGATAAGAGCCCAGGGCTTTGGGTGGCATGACCCGGCTCTAATACTGGCTCTTCTTTTTTCTAGATATGTGACCTTGGGCATCATTTCACCTGTGTATGGGCCTCAGTTCCCTCTCCTTTAAAATGGGCATGAAACTGGGTGGTTGTGAGAATTCAATGTGATAATGGGAGCCTGGCATATAGTAAGTGCCCCTTAAACTGTAGCTGGTAAAACCTTTCCTGCTGGCTTTTGGATGATTTGCTTTGTATTGGAGACAGTGGAGAAGTTTTTAAGAGCTCAGGCTAAAGGTCAGACAAGTGACATTTAAACTGAATTAATGCTGCCTGACCTTGGACAAGTGGCTTCACCTGTTTGGACCTGGCTTGCTGCCATCACATCCTAAATGGTCTTGCTAGTCACCCCCTCCCCCTGTTTCTTCTCAGCAGTCAGTCAGTAGTGACCCTGTCAAAAGGCAAGTCAGGCCATGTCACTCCTGCCCAATGCCCTGTGATAGCTTCCCAGGGCACTCTGAACACATCCAAACTCCTTCCCATCAGGGCAGGGGTCCCTTCACCCAGCCCCTCTCCTCCCACTCACCCTCCCTCTCACTCTGTTCAGCCACACAAGCCTTTGGGCTGTTTCCAGGAGCATGAAGCAGGCCGAGGGCCCTTGCACCTGCTGTTCCATCTGCTTCAAATGCTCTTCCTCCAGATGCCTCAGGAGTGCCCTCACCTCCTTGTACTTAAACATCACCTCCTCACAGAGGCCTTCTTTTGCCCACCCTTGCCACTCCCAGTCCTGTCTTCCAGCACTTTCACTGCCTGGTATGATGTTAACTGCTTTTTTTTTTTTCCCTTTTGTTTTTGAGACAGTCTATTTTGTTTGGTTTTGTTTTGAGACAGGTTCTCTCTCTTTATAGCCCAGGCTGGAGTGCAGGGGTGCAATCACAGATCACAGCAACCTCAACTTCCTGAGCTCAGACGATCCTCCCACCTCAGCCTCCCAAGTAGCTGGAACTATAGGCACACACCACCATGCCCAGCAATTTTTTTTTTCTTGTATTCTTTGTAGAGACGGAGTTTCACGATGTTGCCCAGGCTGGTCTCGAACTCCTGGGCTCAAGCCTCAGCCATGCAAAGTGCTAGGATTACAGGCATGAGCCACCAAGCACAGCCTGTTTGCTTATTTCTTATCCGAATTCTCAGCAGAATTTGTGAGCCTGTGAGAGCAGTCTTTGTTTTGTTCCCTGCTATAACTCCAGAGCCTAAAGCAGTGCTGGGCATACAATGAGTCCTTAACAAATATTTGTTGAATGAATAAATGCAATATGTATGCATGAGGGACCAGTGGGAATAGCAATTCTAATTGAGCAGCCCTCATCCTTCTGATTTCTTCCAAGTGTGAAGGTTAAACCAATGCTCATCCTCACAGATTCCCACTGCCCTGCAGAAAAGGGGAACATAGCCTCATAAAATGAAGGGAGACTGATGAGCCCCTGGCTAGTTCCCCCCACCACACCCTCGCTCCTGTCCTGAACTTGCCCGGTTGCTGAAGCTGGAGTGCAGGGGCCTGATCTCCGTTCACTGAAAGCTCTGCCTCCTGGGCTCAAGTGATCCTCCTGCCTCAGCCTCCAGGGTAGCTGGGATTACAGGCATGTGCCACCACATCTGGCTAAGTTTGTATTTTCAGTAGAGAGGGGGTTTCGCCATGTTGGCCAGGCTGGTCTCCAACTCCTGAGCTCAAGTGATCCACCTGCCTCAGCCTCCCAAAGTGCTGGGATTCCAGGCGTGAGCCACCGTGCCTGGCCAGAACTCAGGACTTTCAATTTGAAAACCAGGAAATCCCAGGGTCACTGGGGTGAGTTGGCCACCCTACTGAATGGTACATTTGCAAGACCCTCCCTGGGGCCCGAGGCCTCACTTACTCGGCTTCCAGGGCAGCCAGCCGGGCCTGGAGCTGGGCCTGGGCACTACTGAAATCTGCCACCATGGCCTGCATCTCCTTCCGGTGTTCCTGGCGGAGTGTCTCCACCTCCCTGGCCCGCTGGGTTTGCTGAGTCTCCTCCAGCAACCTGTGGTGGATGAAAGCACAGCCAGGCTTGCCCAGCTCCGAGGACAGCACCCCTTGGGCTCTGGGGTTTATTTCCCTCGTTGCTGCCCAGTTTGGGAGATCTGGGTGGGGAGAAATTGTGATCTGAGAACACCTGTGGGAAGAAGAGCTGAAGTCTCTGAGTTGTGGGGTCCAGGACAAACCCCCACTATGGGACCCCTTTTCAGCACCCTCCCATCTCAGAAGGAGAAACCTGAGCATGGGGACAGACTTCAGGTGGAAGCGATGGAGAGCAGCCCTGCAGGGGAGCCCCAGAAAACACACTCTTCACTTGGGGCAGGCGGGGAGGCAGGAGGCTGAGATTCTCTATCAGTATGGCCTGAACGCTGGGACTCAGACCTGGGAGACCAGGTCTTCCCTGAGACAAGAGTCTTGCACTTGTTGCTCAGGGTGGAGTGCAATGGCGCGATCTCAGCTCGCTGCAACCTTCGCCTCCCGGGTTCAAGCAGTTCTCCTGCCTCAGCCTCCCAAGTGGCCGGGATTACAGGCGCCCACCACCAGGCCCAGCCAATTTTTTGTATTTTTAGTAAAGACGGGAGTTTCACCATGTTGGCTAGGCTAGTCTCGAACTCCTGACCTCGGGTGATCCACGTGCCTCAGCTTCCCAGAGTGCTGGGATTACAGGCATGAGCCACCACGCCTGGCCACTCCCTGAATCTTTATCCCTCACCTTTATCAAAAGAAGTGGCTATGAAAATTAAATTGGGCTGGGTGCGGTGGCTCACGCCTGTAATCCCAGCACTTTGGGAGGCCAAGGCAGGAGGATCACGAGGACAGGAGTTCGAGACCAGCCTGACCAACATGGTGAAACCCCGTCTCTACTAAAAATACAAAAAAAAAATTAGCTGGGCGTGGTGGTGCCCGCCTGTAATCCCAGCTACTTAGGAGGCTGAGGCAGAAGAATCACTTGAACCCAGGAGGTGGAGGTTGCAGTGAGCCAAGATCGCACCACTGCACTGCAGCCTGGGCAAAAGAGTGAGACTCTGTCTCAAAAAAAAAGAAAAGAAAAAATTAAATGAACAAGCACAGTCAAGGCTCAAAGCAATTTTGGGCCAACATAACAGGGTTCAATGTACACAGTTGACAAATATTAAGAAAAAAGAAATCCTCCAGACATTAAAATGACAAAAAGAAAATTATGAGCAATTTTATGATTGGCATTAAGACATTCAAAAACTTAGATGAAGTAGACGAATTCTTTGAAAGATACAAACTGCTAAAGCTCACTTAAGAAATAGATAATATGAAATATCCTGTTTCTTTAAAGAAATTGAATTTGTATTAAAAACTTTCCAACAAGAGGAAAAAAGGCTCTGAGTTCAGGATTGATGATAGGTTTTTCACTTCTACAATTAACCAAGCGTTTCATTCATGCTAGGGACATGCCAAGCCTCCTGCACACATTCCACTGCACTCTAAAACAGCCCTGACAGGCCAGGTTTTTTGTTTTGTTTTGTTTTTTGAGACAGATTGTGGCTCTGCCGCCCCCGGCTGAAGTGCAGTGGCCCGATCTCAACTCACTGCAACCTCCACCTCCCAGGCTCAAGCAATCCCCCCTCCCCAACCTCCCGAGTAGCCAGGACTACAGGCACACATCACCACGCTTGGCTAATTTTTGTATTTTTAGTAGAGACGGGGTTTCACTATGTTGCCCAGGCTGGTCTTGAACTCCTGACCTCAGGTGATCTGCCTGCCTCGGCCTCCCAAAGTACTGATATTACAGGCGTGAGCTACCACGCCAGCCGAGGCTGGAGTCTTATCCCCATTTTACAGAGGACTCAGTCTGGGAGAGGTCAGCTGACTCACCCAACCTCACACAGCTAATTAAGAGAGCACAGCTAGTTAAGAAGACACAGCATGGTCTGAACTATTCCACCACACCGTCTCCGTAAGGTTGGATTTGATATTTGATGACACTTTTGGTCCAATTGTCAGTCTCATAAATGCCCTGATTTGCAGGGAAACAAACAGGACTCCCTCTTCTTTTTTTTTTTTTTTTTTGAGACGGAGTCGTGCATTGTCACCCAGGCTGGAGTGCAATGGCGCGATCTCGGCTCACTGCAACCTCCTCCTCCCGAGTTCACGCGATTTTCCTGTCTCAGCCTCCCAAATAACTGGGATTACAGGCACACACCACCACGCCCGGCTATTTTTTTTTTTTTTTTTGTATTTTTAGTGGAGACAGGGTTTCACCATGTTGTCCAGGCTGGTCTCGAATTCCTGACCTCGTGATCTGCCCGCCTCTGCCAACCAAAGTGCTGGGATTAACAGGCGTGAGCCACCGCGCCCAGCCAGACTCCCTCTTTTATTTCAAGGCACTTCCTCTGCGGTTTTGAGATACAGAATTTCTGGAGCTCTGGGGCTTTTCATGGGTCAGAGGAGTAACATCTGTGAAATGCTGGCGCATTAAGTGTCTAGTGTCTTGTGGGGCAGTATGCCGAGGGAGGGACCCATTTCAGGTCTCAGGCTCAGCAAGCCACAGTAGGGGGAGGGAAGGAAGCTGGGGGGGCGGGGTGGAGGGCCGGGGTGGGGGTGGGGGCACCGGGTCACCCACCTGCGCTGGTCGCGGAGCTGCTGCGCCTCCTGCTGATGCTGCTCCACCTCCGCGCGCAGCCGCCGCACCGCGTCCTGGAGCTGCGCGTTCTCCTCCCAGAGCCTGCATCCCTCGCCGGAACCCTGCCCAGCAGCGCCCGGTGGGGAGCCGGCCTGGCCCGGGCCGCCCCGCTCCTGAGGAAGGCAACCAGGAGAGGTGTTTTCAGGAGGCGCAGAGGCGGACAAGGTAGAATGGGCCAGAGATGTGCTGCGGCGAGATGAAGACCCACTGGCGCCCCGCCCAGGCTGGAGCCTGAGGCAGGCTCCTGGGTCCCCTGCAGGGACTCCCATCTAGTCTCTTAAAACCAAACACCGCAGGTGGGAATTGAGCAATGAGAACTCATGGACACAGGAAGGGGAACATCACACTCCGGGGACTGTTGTGGGGTTGGGGGAGGGGGGAGGGATAGCATTAGGAGATATACCTAATGCTAAATGACGAGTTAATGGGTGCAGGAAATCAACCTGGCACATGGATACATATGTAACAAACCTGCACATTGTGCACAGGTACCCTAAAACCTAAAGTATAATTAAAAAAATTAAAAAAAAAAAATTCCTGCTTTGGGAGTTGGCCAAATCTGGCCCTTAAGAGTTTAATAAAACTGCTGAGCCAAGAATGGGGCTTGCATCCAAATGAACACCAACCACACTCCACACTCCACCTGGCAGGGTGCCCTCCATGCCTGCCTCAGTGAAGTCTTCCCTCCGTGAAGTTAAGTGTTCAGTGAAGTGACACTGCCTCAGTGAAGTCTTCCCTACCTCTCAGGGGGAACTGATAAGCTTTCTCTAATACCACCAAATCTTGCTAACTCTGGCTCTGTAAGGGGTGACACTGAAGAGAGTATGTGTCCATGCTGGTTTCCTTGGCTAGATTGGGAACTATTCCTCTCTTCATCTTTCCAACCCTGTAGCACCTAGCCTGGTGTATTCCATAGGTGCCACGTGAATGCTTGCTAAACAAAATTTTGCTAGAATGTCAATAGTTCAGGTAGAAACACAAAGATTGCTGTCCAACAGCAAATGGAGTCAGATTTAATCTGTGATTAGTGAATGTTCCAGTTTTCAAATTCACTCTAAAATGCCTGACCACTTGTGCATGTATCAGTTCACTGCACACAGTAATTGCACAGCTGTGCATGGCGAGAATCTGTGGCCCAGGCCCCATGTCTCTGCCTTCCTGCCCTGGGGTTGGCATGGTGTGGGATGCCTGTGGGCACCCACTTGGCACTCTCACATGCATAGCCTGGAAGAGCAAGAGCAGGGGGGTTACTGCTCTGTGGGGACAATTCTTGACCAATGGAGGACAGAAACAGATGGAAAAATGCATTCCCTTCTTGGGTCTCTGGGTGGGAGAGAGATGAGAATTAGATCCCAGTAGGACAGACTCCACTTAGCTCAGCAGTGGCCAGCTTGGGCCTGCAGCCTGGCATTGTGTCCCCTCCCCTTTCTTTTTTGACTCCTGCTGCCTGGGCTGTTCCTCTTTGCTGACACCCCTGCATCTGCTCTCTGTGTGGGGTATCACCTGAGACCACACTCCTTCTAGAGGGTTCAGGGCTTCCCTCCTATGGGGCAAAGGTGAGGGCTGGTGCATGGGTGGCCAGGTATCGGCTCATATACTCAGTGCTCCTTGGCTTCTATCCAGAGCCCTCAGGTGAACACTGACTCCTTCCATGGCCCAGTCCCCAGCTGTCTCCATCCCACGTTTCCCATCCCCTCCCATTGGTACCAGTGGCTCCCACTCATCTAAACAATGGAACACGTTCTGTCTTCTCTCTGCTAGACCTAACCACTGGGCTAACCTGTGATTCATCATTTGTTAATATTTTTCACATAAACACAGAAATTGCCTTCCTATGCTCAGCAACAGCTAAATCTGGCACACATGATTCCCATGTCCTCCAGACCTTCAGCAGGACTGGCCACCAACGAATCCTCACCACCCACAGGCACTGGTGGAGACCCTGCTGAGGGCTGGGAGTGGGGGTGGGGAGGCGATGAGGCAGAACAGAAGGGTTATCCTCAAAAGATTCCTGATCCAGTGTAGGCAACGAGGACATCTATGAAATGGCATGTCCCCAACAGGACCGGGGGGTAGATCAGAGAGCCAGCTAAGCTGTCTTGACAGCAAGTGCTCCAGGATCTCAGAGCCAGAGGGGGCCACCGTGTGCCAGGGAAGGCCCCCAGCATGAGATATGCTGGGCAGCATCTCAGGCAGGAGGAGTGGCACAGGCAAAGGCCAAAGGGAGGGTGCAGATGCTGGGTTTATGAGCCGCAGGGAATATGGCAGGACATACAGGTCATAGTCAGTGGTGGAAGCTTTTCAATGCCAAGTTGAAGCATTTGGAGCTTTCTCCAGTGGGAACCACCACAGGTTTTATGAAAAGTGATGCTGGTCATCCTAATACCAAAGCCTGGCAGAGACACAACAAAAAAAACAGAATTTTAGACCAATATCCCTGATGAACATCGATGTAAAAATCCTCAATAAAATACTGGCAAACCAAATATAGCAGCACATCAAAAAGCTTATCCACCATGATCAAGTGGGCTTCATCCCTGGGATGCAAGGCTGGTTCAACATACGCAAATCAATAAACATAATCCATCATATAAACAGAACCAATGACAAAAACCAAGTGATTATCTCAATAGATGCAGAAAAGGCCTTTGACAAAATTCAACAGCCCTTCATGCTAAAAACTCTCAATAGGAGTTTATGGGGGGGGTGGAGCCAAGATGGCCGAATAGGAACAGCTCTGGTCTACAGCTCCCAGCATGAGCGACTCAGAAGACGGGTGATTTCTGCATTTCCATCTGAGACACCAGGTTCATCTCACTAGGGAGTGCCAAACAGTGGGTGCAGGACAGTCGGCTTAGCGCACCGTGCGCGAGCCGAGCTGAAGCAGGACGAGGCATTGTCTCACTTGGGAAGCGCAAGGGGTCAGGGAGTTCCCTTTCCTGGTCAAAGAAAGGGGTGACAGACGGCACCTGGAAAGTCGGGTCACTCTCACCCTAATACTGCGCTTTGCCAATGGGCTTGGAAAATGGCACACCAAGACATTGTGTCCCACACCTGGCTCGGAGGGTCCTCCACCCACGGAGTCTTGCTGATTGCTAGCACAGCAGTCTGAGATCAAACTGCAAGGTGGCAGCAAGGCTGGGGGAGGGGTGCCCACCATTGCCCAGGCTTACTTAGGTAAACAAAGCAGCCAGGAAGCTCGAACTGGGTGGAGCCCACCACAGCTCAAGGAGGCCTGCCTGCCTCTGTAGGCTCCACCTCTGGGGGCAGGGCAGACAGACAAAAAGTCACCAGTAACCTCTGCAGACTTAAATGTCCCTGTCTGACAGCTTTGAAGACAGTAGAGGTTCTCCCAGCATGCAGGTGGAGATCTGAGAACGGGCAGACTGCCTCCTAAAGCAGGTCCCTGACCCCCGAGCAGCCTAACTGGGAGGCACCCCCCAGTAGGGACAGACTGACACCTCACTTGGCCGGGTACTCCTCTGAGACAAAACTTCCAGAGGAATGATCAGGCAGATGAATTTGCAGTTCACAAAAATCCGCTGTTTGGCAGCCACCGCTGCTGACACCCAGGCAAACAGGGTCTGGAGTGGGCATCTAGCAAACTCCAACAGACCTGCAGCTGAGGGTCCTGTCTGTTAGAAGGAAAACTAACAAACAGAAAGGACACCCACACCAAAAACCCATCTGTACATCACCATCATCAAAGACCAAAGGTAGAAAAAACTACAAAGATGGGGAGAAAATGAGCAGAAAAACTGGAAACTCTAAAAAGCAGAGTGCCTCTCCTCCTCCAAAGGAATGCAGTTCCTCACCAGCAATGGAACAAAGCTGGACAGAGAATGACTTTGACAAGTTGAGAGAAGAAGGCTTCAGACGATCAAACTACTCCGAGCTACAGGAGGAAATTCAAACCAATGGCAAAGAAGTTAAAAACTTTGAAAAAAAATTAGACCAATGTATAACTAAAATGACCAATGCAGAGAAGTGCTTAAAGGAGCTGGTGGAGCTGAAAGTCAAGTTTCGAGAACTACATGAAGAATACAGAAGCCTCAGTAGCCGATGCGATCAACTGGAAGAAAGGGTATCAGTGATGGAAGATGAAATGAATGAAATGAAGCGAGAAGGGAAGTTTAGAGAAAAAAGAATAAAAAGCAATGAACAAAGCCTCCAAGAAATATGGGACTATGTGAAAAGACCAAACCTATGTCTTATTGGTGTACCTGAAAGTGACAGGGAGAATGGAACCAAGTTGGAAAACACTCTGCAAGATATTATCCAGGAGAACTTCCCCAATCTAGCAAGGCAGGCCAACATTCAGATTCAGGAAATACAGAGAACACCACAAAGATAATCCTCGAGAAGAGCAACCCCAAGACACATAATTGTCAGCTTCACCAAAGTTGAAATGAAGGAAAAAATGTTAAGGGTGGCCAGAGAGAAAGGTCGGGTTACCCACAAAGGGATGGCCATCAGACTAACAGCTGATCTCTCGGCAGCAACTCTACAAGCCAGAAGAGAGTGGGGGCCAATATTCAACATGCTTAAAGAAAAGAATTTTCAACCCAGAATTTCATATCCAGCCAAACTAAGCTTCATAAGTGAAGGAGAAATAAAATACTTTACAGACAAGCAACCGCTGAGAGATTTTGTCACCACCAGGCCTGCCCTAAAAGAGCTCCTGAAGGAAGCACTAAACATGGAAAGGAACAACCAGTACCAGCCACTGCAAAAACATGCCAAAGTGTAAAGACCATCGAGGCTAGGAAGAAACTGCATCAACTAATGAGCAAAATAACCAGCTAACATCACAATGACAGGATCAAATTCACATATAACAATATTAACTTTAAATGTAAATGGGCTAAATGCTCCAATTAAAAGACACAAACTGGCAAATTGGATAAGGAGTCTAGACACATCAGTGTGCTGTGTTCAGGAAACCCATCTCATGTGCAGAGACACCCATAGACTCAAAATAAGGGGATGGAGGAATATCTACCAAGCCAATGGAAAACAAAAAAAGGCAGGGGTTGCAATCCTAGTCTCTGATAAAATAGACTTTAAACCAACAAAGATCAAAAGAGACAAAGAAGGCCATTATATAATGGTAAAGGGATCAATTCAACAAGAAGAGCTAACTATCCTAAATATATATGCACCCAATACAGGAGCACCCAGATTCATAAATCAAGTCCTGAGTGACCTACAAAGAGATTTAGACTCCCACACAATAATAATGGGAGATTTTCACAACTCCATTGTCAACATTAGACAGATCAACCAGACAGAAAGTTAACAAGGATACCCAGGAATTGAACTCAGCTGTGCACCAAGCGGACCTAATAGACATCTACAGAACTCTCCACCCCAAATCAACAGAATATACATTTTTTTCAGCATCACACCACACCTATTCCAAAATTGACCACATAGTTGGAAGTAAAGCTCTCCTCAGCAAATGTAAAAGAACAGAAATTGTAACAAACTGTCTCTCAGATCACAGTGCAATCAAACTAGAACTCAGGATTAAGAAACTCACTCAAAACCACTCAACTACATGGAAACTGAACAACCTGCTCCTGAATGACTATTGGGTACATAACAAAATGAAGGCAGAAATAAAGATGTTCTTTGAAACCAATGAGAACAAAGACACAACATACCAGAATCTCTGGGACACATTCAAAGCAGTGTGTAGAGGGAAATTTATAGCACTAAATGCCCACAAGAGAAAGCAGGAAAGATCCAAAATTGACACCCTAACATCACAATTAAAAGAACTAGAAAAGCAAGAGCAAACACATTCAAAAGCTAGCAGAAGGCAAGAAATAACTAAAATCAGAGCAGAACTGAAGGAAACAGAGACACAAAAAACCCTTCAAAAAATTAATGAATCCAGGAGCTGGTTTTTTGAAAAGATCAACAAAATTGACAGACCACTAGCAAGACTAATAAAGAAGAAAAGAGAGAAGAATCAAATAGATGCAATAAAAAATGATAAAGGGGATATCACCACCAATCCCACAGAAATACAATCTACCATCAGAGAATACTACAAACACCTCTATGCAAATAAACTAGAAAATCTAGAAGAAATGGATAAATTTCTCGATAAATACACCCTCCCAAGACTAAACCAGGAAGAAATTGAATCTCTGAATAGACCAATAACAGGCTCTGAAATTGTGGCAATAATCAATAGCTTACCAATCAAAAAGAGTCCAGGACCTGATGGATTCACAGCTGAATTCTATCAGAGGTACAAGGAGGAACTGGTACCATTCCTTCTGAAACTATTCCAATCAATAGAAAAAAAGGGAATTCCTCCCTAACACATTTTATGAGGCCAGCATCATCCTGATACCAAAGCCTGGCAGAGACACAACCAAAAAAGAGAATTTCAGACCAATATCCTTGATGAACATTGATGCAAAAATCCTCAATAAAATACTGGCAAACCGAATCCAGCAGCACATCAAAAAGCTTATCCACCATGATCAAGTGGGCTTCATCCCTGGGATGCAAGGCTGGTTCAACATATGCAAATCAATAAATGTAATCCAGCATATAAAAAGAACCAAAGACAAAAACCACATGATTATCTCAATAGATGCAGAAAAGGCCTTTGACAAAATTCAACAACCCTTCATGCTAAAAACTCTCAATAAATTAGGTATTGATGGGACATATCTCAAAATAATAAGAGCTATCTATGACAAACCCACAGCCAATATCCTACTGAATGGGCAAAAACTGGAAGCATTCCCTTTGAAAACTGGCACAAGACAGGGATGCCCTCTCTCACCACTCCTATCCAACACAGTGTTGGAAGTTCTGGCCAGGGCAATCAGGCAGGAGAAGGAAATAAAGGGTACTCAATTAGGAAAAGAGGAAGTCAAATTGTCCCTGTTTGCAGATGACATGATTGTATATCTAGAAAACCCCATTGTCTCAGCCCAAAATCTCCTTAAGCTGATAAGCAACTTCAGCAAAGTCTCAGGATACAAAATCAATGTACAAAAATCACAAGCATTCCTGTACACCAGTAACAGACAAACGGAGGGCCAAATCATGAGTGAACTCCCATTCACAATTGCTTCAAAGAGAATCAAATACCTAGGAATCCAACTTACAAGGGACATGAAGGACCTCTTCAAGGAGAACTACAAACCACTGCTCAATGAAATAAAAGAGGATACAAACAAATGGTAGAACATTCCATGCTCATGGGTTGGAAGAATCAATATCGTGAAAATGGCCATACTGCCCAAGGTAATTTATAGATTCAATGCCATCCCTATCAAGCTACCAATGACTTTCTTCACAGAATTGGAAAAAACTACTTTAAAGTTCATATGGAACCAAAAAAGAGCCCACATCACCAAGTCAATCCTAAGCCAAAAGAACAAAGCCGGAGGCATCACGCTACCTGACTTCAAACTATACTACAAGGCTATAGTAACCAAAACAGCATGGTACTGGTACCAAAACAGAGACATAGATCAATGGAACAGAACAGAGCCCTCAGAAATGATGCTGCATATCTACAACTGTCTGATCTTTGACAAACCTGACAAAAACAAGCAATGGGATAAGGATTCCCCATTTAATAAATGGTGCTGGGAAAACTGGCTAGCCATATGTAGAAAGCTGAAACTGGATCCCTTCCTTACACCTTATACAAAATTAATTCAAGATGGATTAAAGACTTACATGTTAGACCTAAAACCATAAAAACCCTAGAAGAAAACCTAGGCAATACCATTCAGGACATAGGCATGGGCAAGGACTTCATGTCTAAAACACCAAAAGCAATGGCAACAAAAGCCAAAATTGACAAATGGAATCTAATTAAACTAAAGAGCTTCTGCACAGCAAAAGAAACTACCATCAGTGTGAACAGGCAACCTACAGAATGGGAGAAAATTTTTGCAACCTACTCATCTGACAAAGGGCTAATATCCAGAATCTACAATGAACTCAAACAAATTTACAAGAAAAATACAAACAACCGCATCAAAAAGTGGGCAAAGGATATGAACAGACACTTCTCAAAAGAAGACATTTATGCAGCCAAAAAACACATGAAAAAAATCCTTATCATCACTGGCCATCAGAGAAATGCAAATCAAAACCACAATGAGATACCATCTCACACCAGTTAGAATGGCCATCATTAAAAAGTCAGGAAACAACAGGTGCTGGAGAGGATGTGGAGAAATAGGAACACTTTTACACTGTTGGTGGGACTGTAAACTAGTTTAACCATTGTGGCAGTCAGTGTGGCGATTCCTCAAGGATCTAGAACTAGAAATACCATTTGACCCAGCCATCCCATTACTGGGTATATACCCAAAGGCATTATAAATCATGCTGCTATAAAGACACATGCACACGTGTGTCTATTGTGGCACTATTCACAATAGCAAAGAGTTGGAACCAACCCAAATGTCCAACAATGACAGACTGGATTAAGAAAATGTGGCACATATACAGCATGGAATACTATGCAGCCATAAAAAATGATGAGTTCATGTCCTTTGTAGGGACATGGATGAAAATGGAAACCATCATTCTCAGTAAACTATCTCAAGGACAAAAAACCAAAC